>NW_026525301.1:0-37034 GCF_943734705.1 Anopheles coustani
AAGTCACCTTAAGCACCTTCTAAACACCATTTTGCATCGTCTCATTCTCTTTAAAGTCACTTTAAGCACCTTCTAAACACCATTTTGCATCGTCTCATTCTCTTTAAAGTCACTTTAAGCACCTTCTAAACACCATTTTGCATCGTCTCATTCTCTTTAAAGTCACTTTAAGCACCTTCTAAACCTCATTTTGCATCGTCTCATTCTCTTTAAAGTCACCTTATGCACCTTCTAAACACCATTTTGCATCGTCTCATTCTCTTTAAAGTCACCTGAAGCACCTTCTAAAGACCATTTTGCATCGTCTCATTCTCTTTAAAGTCACTTTAAGCACCTTCTAAACACCATTTTGCATCGTCTCATTCTCTTTAAAGTCACTTTAAGCACCTTCTAAACACCATTTTGCATCGTCTCATTCTCTTTTAAGTCACTTTAAGCACCTTCTAAACACCATTTTGCATCGTCTCATTCTCTTTAAAGTCACTTTAAGCACCTTCTAAACCTCATTTTGCATCGTCTCATTCTCTTTAAACTCACTTTAAGCACCTTCTAAACACCATTTTGCATCGTCTCATTCTCTTTTAAGTCACTTTAAGCACCTTCTAAACCTCATTTTGCATCGTCTCATTCTCTTTAAAGTCACTTTAAGCACCTTCTAAACCTCATTTTGCATCGTCTCATTCTCTTTAAAGTCACTTTAAGCACCTTCTAAACACCATTTTGCATCGTCTCATTCTCTTTAAAGTCACTTTAAGCACCTTCTAAACACCATTTTGCATCGTCTCATTCTCTTTAAAGTCACTTTAAGCACCTTCTAAACCTCATTTTGCATCGTCTCATTCTCTTTAAAGTCACCTTAAGCACCTTCTAAAGACCATTTTGCATCGTCTCTATCTCTTTAAAGTCACTTTAAGCACCTTCTAAACACCATTTTGCATCGTCTCATTCTCTTTAAAGTCACTTTAAGCACCTTCTAAACACCATTTTGCATCGTCTCATTCTCTTTTAAGTCACTTTAAGCACCTTCTAAACACCATTTTGCATCGTCTCATTCTCTTTAAAGTCACTTTAAGCACCTTCTAAACCTCATTTTGCATCGTCTCATTCTCTTTAAAGTCACCTTAAGCACCTTCTAAACCTCATTTTGCATCGTCTCATTCTCTTTAAAGTCACCTTAAGCACCTTCTAAACCTCATTTTGCATCGTCTCATTCTCTTTAAAGTCACTTTAAGCACCTTCTAAACCTCATTTTGCATCGTCTCATTCTCTTTAAAGTCATTTTAAGCACCTTCTAAACACCATTTTGCATCGTCTCATTCTCTTTAAAGTCACTTTAAGCACCTTCTAAAGACCATTTTGCATCGTCTCATTCTCTTTAAAGTCACTTTAAGCACCTTCTAAACACCATTTTGCATCGTCTCATTCTCTTTAAAGTCACTTTAAGCACCTTCTAAACACCATTTTGCATCGTCTCATTCTCTTTTAAGTCACTTTAAGCACCTTCTAAACACCATTTTGCATCGTCTCATTCTCTTTAAAGTCACTTTAAGCACCTTCTAAACCTCATTTTGCATCGTCTCATTCTCTTTAAAGTCACCTTAAGCACCTTCTAAACACCATTTTGCATCGTCTCATTCTCTTTAAAGTCACTTTAAGCACCTTCTAAACCTCATTTTGCATCGTCTCATTCTCTTTAAAGTCACTTTAAGCACCTTCTAAACCTCATTTTGCATCGTCTCATTCTCTTTAAAGTCACTTTAAGCACCTTCTAAACACCATTTTGCATCGTCTCATTCTCTTTAAAGTCATTTTAAGCACCTTCTAAACACCATTTTGCATCGTCTCATTCTCTTTAAAGTCACTTTAAGCACCTTCTAAAGACCATTTTGCATCGTCTCATTCTCTTTAAAGTCACTTTAAGCACCTTCTAAACACCATTTTGCATCGTCTCATTCTCTTTAAAGTCACTTTAAGCACCTTCTAAACACCATTTTGCATCGTCTCATTCTCTTTTAAGTCACTTTAAGCACCTTCTAAACACCATTTTGCATCGTCTCATTCTCTTTAAAGTCACTTTAAGCACCTTCTAAACCTCATTTTGCATCGTCTCATTCTCTTTAAAGTCACCTTAAGCACCTTCTAAACACCATTTTGCATCGTCTCATTCTCTTTAAAGTCACTTTAAGCACCTTCTAAACCTCATTTTGCATCGTCTCATTCTCTTTAAAGTCACTTTAAGCACCTTCTAAACCTCATTTTGCATCGTCTCATTCTCTTTAAAGTCACTTTAAGCACCTTCTAAACACCATTTTGCATCGTCTCATTCTCTTTAAAGTCACTTTAAGCACCTTCTAAACCTCATTTTGCATCGTCTCATTCTCTTTAAAGTCACTTTAAGCACCTTCTAAACACCATTTTGCATCGTCTCATTCTCTTTAAAGTCACCTTAAGCACCTTCTAAACACCATTTTGCATCGTCTCATTCTCTTTAAAGTCACTTTAAGTACCTTCTAAACCTCATTTTGCATCGTCTCATTCTCTTTAAAGTCACTTTAAGCACCTTCTAAACCTCATTTTGCATCGTCTCATTCTCTTTAAAGTCACCTTAAGCACCTTTTAAACACCATTTTGCATCGTCTCATTCTCTTTAAAGTCACTTTAAGCACCTTCTAAACCTCATTTTGCATCGTCTCATTCTCTTTAAAGTCACCTTAAGCACCTTCTAAACACCATTTTGCATCGTCTCATTCTCTTTAAAGTCACTTTAAGCACCTTCTAAACACCATTTTGCATCGTCTCATTCTCTTTAAAGTCACTTTAAGCACCTTCTAAACCTCATTTTGCATCGTCTCATTCTCTTTAAAGTCACCTTAAGCACCTTCTAAACACCATTTTGCATCGTCTCATTCTCTTTAAAGTCACTTTAAGCACCTTCTAAACCTCATTTTGCATCGTCTCATTCTCTTTAAAGTCACCTTAAGCACCATCTAAACACCATTTTGCATCGTCTCATTCTCTTTAAAGTCACTTTAAGCACCTTCTAAACACCATTTTGCATCGTCTCATTCTCTTTAAAGTCACTTTAAGCACCTTCTAAACCTCATTTTGCATCGTCTCATTCTCTTTAAAGTCACCTTAAGCACCTTCTAAACACCATTTTGCATCGTCTCATTCTCTTTAAAGTCACTTTAAGCACCTTCTAAACCTCATTTTGCATCGTCTCATTCTCTTTAAAGTCACTTTAAGCACCTTCTAAACCTCATTTTGCATCGTCTCATTCTCTTTAAAGTCACCTTAAGCACCTTCTAAACCTCATTTTGCATCGTCTCATTCTCTTTAAAGTCACCTTAAGCACCTTCTGAACACCATTTTGCATCGTCTCATTCTCTTTAAAGTCACCTTAAGCACCTTCTAAACACCATTTTGCATCGTCTCATTCTCTTTAAAGTCACTTTAAGCACCTTCTAAACCTCATTTTGCATCGTCTCATTCTCTTTAAAGTCACTTTAAGCACCTTCTAAACCTCATTTTGCATCGTCTCATTCTCTTTAAAGTCACTTTAAGCACCTTCTAAACCTCATTTTGCATCGTCTCATTCTCTTTAAAGTCACCTTAAGCACCTTTTAAACACCATTTTGCATCGTCTCATTCTCTTTAAAGTCACTTTAAGCACCTTCTAAACCTCATTTTGCATCGTCTCATTCTCTTTAAAGTCACTTTAAGCACCTTCTAAACCTCATTTTGCATCGTCTCATTCTCTTTAAAGTCACCTTAAGCACCTTTTAAACACCATTTTGCATCGTCTCATTCTCTTTAAAGTCACTTTAAGCACCTTCTAAACCTCATTTTGCATCGTCTCATTCTCTTTAAAGTCACCTTAAGCACCTTCTAAACACCATTTTGCATCGTCTCATTCTCTTTAAAGTCACTTTAAGCACCTTCTAAACACCATTTTGCATCGTCTCATTCTCTTTAAAGTCACTTTAAGCACCTTCTAAACCTCATTTTGCATCGTCTCATTCTCTTTAAAGTCACCTTAAGCACCTTCTAAACACCATTTTGCATCGTCTCATTCTCTTTAAAGTCACTTTAAGCACCTTCTAAACCTCATTTTGCATCGTCTCATTCTCTTTAAAGTCACTTTAAGCACCTTCTAAACCTCATTTTGCATCGTCTCATTCTCTTTAAAGTCACCTTAAGCACCTTCTGAACACCATTTTGCATCGTCTCATTCTCTTTAAAGTCACCTTAAGCACCTTCTAAACACCATTTTGCATCGTCTCATTCTCTTTAAAGTCACTTTAAGCACCTTCTAAACCTCATTTTGCATCGTCTCATTCTCTTTAAAGTCACTTTAAGCACCTTCTAAACCTCATTTTGCATCGTCTCATTCTCTTTAAAGTCACCTTAAGCACCTTCTAAACCTCATTTTGCATCGTCTCATTCTCTTTAAAGTCACCTTAAGCACCTTCTAAACACCATTTTGCATCGTCTCATTCTCTTTAAAGTCACTTTAAGCACCTTCTAAACCTCATTTTGCATCGTCTCATTCTCTTTAAAGTCACTTTAAGCACCTTCTAAACCTCATTTTGCATCGTCTCATTCTCTTTAAAGTCACTTTAAGCACCTTCTAAACCTCATTTTGCATCGTCTCATTCTCTTTAAAGTCACCTTAAGCACCTTCTGAACACCATTTTGCATCGTCTCATTCTCTTTAAAGTCACCTTAAGCACCTTCTAAACACCATTTTGCATCGTCTCATTCTCTTTAAAGTCACTTTAAGCACCTTCTAAACCTCATTTTGCATCGTCTCATTCTCTTTAAAGTCACTTTAAGCACCTTCTAAACCTCATTTTGCATCGTCTCATTCTCTTTAAAGTCACTTTAAGCACCTTCTAAACCTCATTTTGCATCGTCTCATTCTCTTTAAAGTCACCTTAAGCACCTTTTAAACACCATTTTGCATCGTCTCATTCTCTTTAAAGTCACTTTAAGCACCTTCTAAACCTCATTTTGCATCGTCTCATTCTCTTTAAAGTCACTTTAAGCACCTTCTAAACCTCATTTTGCATCGTCTCATTCTCTTTAAAGTCACCTTAAGCACCTGTTAAACACCATTTTGCATCGTCTCATTCTCTTTAAAGTCACTTTAAGCACCTTCTAAACCTCATTTTGCATCGTCTCATTCTCTTTAAAGTCACCTTAAGCACCTTCTAAACACCATTTTGCATCGTCTCATTCTCTTTAAAGTCACTTTAAGCACCTTCTAAACACCATTTTGCATCGTCTCATTCTCTTTAAAGTCACTTTAAGCACCTTCTAAACCTCATTTTGCATCGTCTCATTCTCTTTAAAGTCACCTTAAGCACCTTCTAAACACCATTTTGCATCGTCTCATTCTCTTTAAAGTCACTTTAAGCACCTTCTAAACCTCATTTTGCATCGTCTCATTCTCTTTAAAGTCACTTTAAGCACCTTCTAAACCTCATTTTGCATCGTCTCATTCTCTTTAAAGTCACCTTAAGCACCTTCTGAACACCATTTTGCATCGTCTCATTCTCTTTAAAGTCACCTTAAGCACCTTCTAAACACCATTTTGCATCGTCTCATTCTCTTTAAAGTCACTTTAAGCACCTTCTAAACACCATTTTGCATCGTCTCATTCTCTTTAAAGTCACTTTAAGCACCTTCTAAACCTCATTTTGCATCGTCTCATTCTCTTTAAAGTCACCTTAAGCACCTTCTGAACACCATTTTGCATCGTCTCATTCTCTTTAAAGTCACCTTAAGCACCTTCTAAACACCATTTTGCATCGTCTCATTCTCTTTAAAGTCACTTTAAGCACCTTCTAAACCTCATTTTGCATCGTCTCATTCTCTTTAAAGTCACTTTAAGCACCTTCTAAACCTCATTTTGCATCGTCTCATTCTCTTTAAAGTCACTTTAAGCACCTTCTAAACCTCATTTTGCATCGTCTCATTCTCTTTAAAGTCACCTTAAGCACCTTCTGAACACCATTTTGCATCGTCTCATTCTCTTTAAAGTCACCTTAAGCACCTTCTAAACACCATTTTGCATCGTCTCATTCTCTTTAAAGTCACTTTAAGCACCTTCTAAACCTCATTTTGCATCGTCTCATTCTCTTTAAAGTCACTTTAAGCACCTTCTAAACCTCATTTTGCATCGTCTCATTCTCTTTAAAGTCACTTTAAGCACCTTCTAAACCTCATTTTGCATCGTCTCATTCTCTTTAAAGTCACCTTAAGCACCTTCTAAACACCATTTTGCATCGTCTCATTCTCTTTAAAGTCACTTTAAGCACCTTCTAAACCTCATTTTGCATCGTCTCATTCTCTTTAAAGTCACTTTAAGCACCTTCTAAACCTCATTTTGCATCGTCTCATTCTCTTTAAAGTCACCTTAAGCACCTTTTAAACACCATTTTGCATCGTCTCATTCTCTTTAAAGTCACTTTAAGCACCTTCTAAACCTCATTTTGCATCGTCTCATTCTCTTTAAAGTCACCTTAAGCACCTTCTAAACACCATTTTGCATCGTCTCATTCTCTTTAAAGTCACCTTAAGCACCTTCTAAACACCATTTTGCATCGTCTCATTCTCTTTAAAGTCACTTTAAGCACCTTCTAAACCTCATTTTGCATCGTCTCATTCTCTTTAAAGTCACCTTAAGCACCTTCTAAACACCATTTTGCATCGTCTCATTCTCTTTAAAGTCACTTTAAGCACCTTCTAAACCTCATTTTGCATCGTCTCATTCTCTTTAAAGTCACTTTAAGCACCTTCTAAACCTCATTTTGCATCGTCTCATTCTCTTTAAAGTCACCTTAAGCACCTTTTAAACACCATTTTGCATCGTCTCATTCTCTTTAAAGTCACTTTAAGCACCTTCTAAACCTCATTTTGCATCGTCTCATTCTCTTTAAAGTCACCTTAAGCACCTTCTAAACACCATTTTGCATCGTCTCATTCTCTTTAAAGTCACTTTAAGCACCTTCTAAACCTCATTTTGCATCGTCTCATTCTCTTTAAAGTCACTTTAAGCACCTTCTAAACCTCATTTTGCATCGTCTCATTCTCTTTAAAGTCACTTTAAGCACCTTCTAAACCTCATTTTGCATCGTCTCATTCTCTTTAAAGTCACCTTAAGCACCTTCTGAACACCATTTTGCATCGTCTCATTCTCTTTAAAGTCACCTTAAGCACCTTCTAAACACCATTTTGCATCGTCTCATTCTCTTTAAAGTCACTTTAAGCACCTTCTAAACCTCATTTTGCATCGTCTCATTCTCTTTAAAGTCACCTTAAGCACCTTCTAAACACCATTTTGCATCGTCTCATTCTCTTTAAAGTCACTTTAAGCACCTTCTAAACCTCATTTTGCATCGTCTCATTCTCTTTAAAGTCACCTTAAGCACCTTCTAAACACCATTTTGCATCGTCTCATTCTCTTTAAAGTCACCTTAAGCACCTTCTAAACACCATTTTGCATCGTCTCATTCTCTTTAAAGTCACTTTAAGCACCTTCTAAACACCATTTTGCATCGTCTCATTCTCTTTAAAGTCACCTTAAGCACCTTCTAGACACCATTTTGCATCGTCTCATTCTCTTTAAAGTCACTTTAAGCACCTTCTAAACCTCATTTTGCATCGTCTCATTCTCTTTAAAGTCACTTTAAGCACCTTCTAAACCTCATTTTGCATCGTCTCATTCTCTTTAAAGTCACCTTAAGCACCTTCTAAACCTCATTTTGCATCGTCTCATTCTCTTTAAAGTCACTTTAAGCACCTTCTAAACCTCATTTTGCATCGTCTCATTCTCTTTAAAGTCACTTTAAGCACCTTCTAAACCTCATTTTGCATCGTCTCATTCTCTTTAAAGTCACCTTAAGCACCTTCTAAACACCATTTTGCATCGTCTCATTCTCTTTAAAGTCACCTTAAGCACCTTCTAAACACCATTTTGCATCGTCTCATTCTCTTTAAAGTCACTTTAAGCACCTTCTAAACACCATTTTGCATCGTCTCATTCTCTTTAAAGTCACATTAAGCACCTTCTAAACTTCATTTTGCATCGTCTCATTCTCTCTAAAGTCACTTTAAGCACCTTCTAAACCTCATTTTGCATCGTCTCATTCTCTTTAAAGTCACTTTAAGCACCTTCTAAACCTCATTTTGCATCGTCTCATTCTCTTTAAAGTCACTTTAAGCACCTTCTAAAGACCATTTTGCATCGTCTCATTCTCTTTAAAGTCACTTTAAGCACCTTCTAAGCACCATTTTGCATCGTCTCATTCTCTTTAAAGTCACTTTAAGCACCTTCTAAACACCATTTTGCATCGTCTCATTCTCTTTAAAGTCACTTTAAGCACCTTCTAAACCTCATTTTGCATCGTCTCATTCTCTTTAAAGTCACTTTAAGCACCTTCTAAAGACCATTTTGCATCGTCTCATTCTCTTTAAAGTCACTTTAAGCACCTTCTAAACACCATTTTGCATCGTCTCATTCTCTTTAAAGTCACTTTAAGCACCTTCTAAAGACCATTTTGCATCGTCTCATTCTCTTTAAAGTCACTTAAAGCACCTTCTAAACCTCATTTTGCATCGTCTCATTCTCTTTAAAGTCACTTTAAGCACCTTCTAAACCTCATTTTGCATCGTCTCATTCTCTTTAAAGTCACTTTAAGCACCTTCTAAACCTCATTTTGCATCGTCTCATTCTCTTTAAAGTCACTTTAAGCACCTTCTAAAGACCATTTTGCATCGTCTCATTCTCTTTAAAGTCACTTTAAGCACCTTCTAAACACCATTTTGCATCGTCTCATTCTCTTTAAAGTCACTTTAAGCACCTTCTAAAACTCATTTTGCATCGTCTCATTCTCTTTAAAGTCACCTTAAGCACCTTCTAAACACCATTTTGCATCGTCTCATTCTCTTTAAAGTCACTTTAAGCACCTTCTAAACACCATTTTGCATCGTCTCATTCTCTTTAAAGTCACTTTAAGCACCTTCTAAACCTCATTTTGCATCGTCTCATTCTCTTTAAAGTCACTTTAAGCACCTTCTAAACCTCATTTTGCATCGTCTCATTCTCTTTAAAGTCACTTTAAGCACCTTCTAAACCTCATTTTGCATCGTCTCATTCTCTTTAAAGTCACCTTAAGCACCTTCTAAAGACCATTTTGCATCGTCTCATTCTCTTTAAAGTCACTTTAAGCACCTTCTAAACACCATTTTGCATCGTCTCATTCTCTTTAAAGTCACTTTAAGCACCTTCTAAACCTCATTTTGCATCGTCTCATTCTCTTTAAAGTCACTTTAAGCACCTTCTAAACCTCATTTTGCATCGTCTCATTCTCTTTAAAGTCACTTTAAGCACCTTCTAAACCTCATTTTGCATCGTCTCATTCTCTTTAAAGTCACTTTAAGCACCTTCTAAACACCATTTTGCATCGTCTCATTCTCTTTAAAGTCACTTTAAGCACCTTCTAAACCTCATTTTGCATCGTCTCATTCTCTTTAAAGTCACCTTAAGCACCTTCTAAACCTCATTTTGCATCGTCTCATTCTCTTTAAAGTCACTTTAAGCACCTTCTAAACCTCATTTTGCATCGTCTCATTCTCTTTAAAGTCACCTTAAGCACCTTTCAAACACCATTTTGCATCGTCTCATTCTCTTTAAAGTCACTTTAAGCACCTTCTAAACCTCATTTTGCATCGTCTCATTCTCTTTAAAGTCACCTTAAGCACCTTCTAAACACCATTTTGCATCGTCTCATTCTCTTTAAAGTCACTTTAAGCACCTTCTAAACACCATTTTGCATCGTCTCATTCTCTTTTAAGTCACTTTAAGCACCTTCTAAACACCATTTTGCATCGTCTCATTCTCTTTAAAGTCACTTTAAGCACCTTCTAAACCTCATTTTGCATCGTCTCATTCTCTTTAAAGTCACCTTAAGCACCTTCTAAACCTCATTTTGCATCGTCTCATTCTCTTTAAAGTCACCTTAAGCACCTTCTAAACCTCATTTTGCATCGTCTCATTCTCTTTAAAGTCACTTTAAGCACCTTCTAAACCTCATTTTGCATCGTCTCATTCTCTTTAAAGTCATTTTAAGCACCTTCTAAACACCATTTTGCATCGTCTCATTCTCTTAAAGTCACTTTAAGCACCTTCTAAAGACCATTTTGCATCGTCTCATTCTCTTTAAAGTCACTTTAAGCACCTTCTAAACACCATTTTGCATCGTCTCATTCTCTTTAAAGTCACTTTAAGCACCTTCTAAACACCATTTTGCATCGTCTCATTCTCTTTTAAGTCACTTTAAGCACCTTCTAAACACCATTTTGCATCGTCTCATTCTCTTTAAAGTCACTTTAAGCACCTTCTAAACCTCATTTTGCATCGTCTCATTCTCTTTAAAGTCACCTTAAGCACCTTCTAAACACCATTTTGCATCGTCTCATTCTCTTTAAAGTCACTTTAAGCACCTTCTAAACCTCATTTTGCATCGTCTCATTCTCTTTAAAGTCACTTTAAGCACCTTCTAAACCTCATTTTGCATCGTCTCATTCTCTTTAAAGTCACTTTAAGCACCTTCTAAACACCATTTTGCATCGTCTCATTCTCTTTAAAGTCACTTTAAGCACCTTCTAAACCTCATTTTGCATCGTCTCATTCTCTTTAAAGTCACTTTAAGCACCTTCTAAACACCATTTTGCATCGTCTCATTCTCTTTAAAGTCACCTTAAGCACCTTCTAAACACCATTTTGCATCGTCTCATTCTCTTTAAAGTCACTTTAAGCACCTTCTAAACCTCATTTTGCATCGGCTCATTCTCTTTAAAGTCACCTTAAGCACCTTCTAAACACCATTTTGCATCGTCTCATTCTCTTTAAAGTCACTTTAAGCACCTTCTAAACACCATTTTGCATCGTCTCATTCTCTTTAAAGTCACTTTAAGCACCTTCTAAACCTCATTTTGCATCGTCTCATTCTCTTTAAAGTCACCTTAAGCACCTTCTAAACACCATTTTGCATCGTCTCATTCTCTTTAAAGTCACTTTAAGCACCTTCTAAACCTCATTTTGCATCGTCTCATTCTCTTTAAAGTCACTTTAAGCACCTTCTAAACCTCATTTTGCATCGTCTCATTCTCTTTAAAGTCACCTTAAGCACCTTTTAAACACCATTTTGCATCGTCTCATTCTCTTTAAAGTCACTTTAAGCACCTTCTAAACCTCATTTTGCATCGTCTCATTCTCTTTAAAGTCACCTTAAGCACCTTCTAAACACCATTTTGCATCGTCTCATTCTCTTTAAAGTCACTTTAAGCACCTTCTAAACACCATTTTGCATCGTCTCATTCTCTTTAAAGTCACTTTAAGCACCTTCTAAACCTCATTTTGCATCGTCTCATTCTCTTTAAAGTCACCTTAAGCACCTTCTAAACACCATTTTGCATCGTCTCATTCTCTTTAAAGTCACTTTAAGCACCTTCTAAACCTCATTTTGCATCGTCTCATTCTCTTTAAAGTCACCTTAAGCACCTTCTAAACACCATTTTGCATCGTCTCATTCTCTTTAAAGTCACTTTAAGCACCTTCTAAACACCATTTTGCATCGTCTCATTCTCTTTAAAGTCACTTTAAGCACCTTCTAAACCTCATTTTGCATCGTCTCATTCTCTTTAAAGTCACCTTAAGCACCTTCTAAACACCATTTTGCATCGTCTCATTCTCTTTAAAGTCACTTTAAGCACCTTCTAAACCTCATTTTGCATCGTCTCATTCTCTTTAAAGTCACTTTAAGCACCTTCTAAACCTCATTTTGCATCGTCTCATTCTCTTTAAAGTCACCTTAAGCACCTTTTAAACACCATTTTGCATCGTCTCATTCTCTTTAAAGTCACTTTAAGCACCTTCTAAACCTCATTTTGCATCGTCTCATTCTCTTTAAAGTCACCTTAAGCACCTTCTAAACACCATTTTGCATCGTCTCATTCTCTTTAAAGTCACTTTAAGCACCTTCTAAACCTCATTTTGCATCGTCTCATTCTCTTTAAAGTCACTTTAAGCACCTTCTAAACCTCATTTTGCATCGTCTCATTCTCTTTAAAGTCACTTTAAGCACCTTCTAAACCTCATTTTGCATCGTCTCATTCTCTTTAAAGTCACCTTAAGCACCTTCTAAACACCATTTTGCATCGTCTCATTCTCTTTAAAGTCACATTAAGCACCTTCTAAACAACATTTTGCATCGTCTCATTCTCTTTAAAGTCACTTTAAGCACCTTCTAAACCTCATTTTGCATCGTCTCATTCTCTTTAAAGTCACCTTAAGCACCTTCTAAACACCATTTTGCATCGTCTCATTCTCTTTAAAGTCACTTTAAGCACCTTCTAAACCTCATTTTGCATCGTCTCATTCTCTTTAAAGTCACCTTAAGCACCTTCTAAACACCATTTTGCATCGTCTCATTCTCTTTAAAGTCACCTTAAACCACCTTCTAAACACCATTTTGCATCGTCTCATTCTCTTTAAAGTCACTTTAAGCACCTTCTAAACACCATTTTGCATCGTCTCATTCTCTTTAAAGTCACCTTAAGCACCTTCTAGACACCATTTTGCATCGTCTCATTCTCTTTAAAGTCACTTTAAGTACCTTCTAAACCTCATTTTGCATCGTCTCATTCTCTTTAAAGTCACTTTAAGCACCTTCTAAACCTCATTTTGCATCGTCTCATTCTCTTTAAAGTCACCTTAAGCACCTTCTAAACCTCATTTTGCATCGTCTCATTCTCTTTAAAGTCACTTTAAGCACCTTCTAAACCTCATTTTGCATCGTCTCATTCTCTTTAAAGTCACTTTAAGCACCTTCTAAACCTCATTTTGCATCGTCTCATTCTCTTTAAAGTCACCTTAAGCACCTTCTAAACACCATTTTGCATCGTCTCATTCTCTTTAAAGTCACCTTAAGCACCTTCTAAACACCATTTTGCATCGTCTCATTCTCTTTAAAGTCACTTTAAGCACCTTCTAAACACCATTTTGCATCGTCTCATTCTCTTTAAAGTCACATTAAGCACCTTCTAAACCTCATTTTGCATCGTCTCATTCTCTCTAAAGTCACTTTAAGCACCTTCTAAACCTCATTTTGCATCGTCTCATTCTCTTTAAAGTCACTTTAAGCACCTTCTAAACCTCATTTTGCATCGTCTCATTCTCTTTAAAGTCACTTTAAGCACCTTCTAAAGACCATTTTGCATCGTCTCATTCTCTTTAAAGTCACTTTAAGCACCTTCTAAACACCATTTTGCATCGTCTCATTCTCTTTAAAGTCACTTTAAGCACCTTCTAAACACCATTTTGCATCGTCTCATTCTCTTTTAAGTCACTTTAAGCACCTTCTAAACACCATTTTGCATCGTCTCATTCTCTTTAAAGTCACTTTAAGCACCTTCTAAACCTCATTTTGCATCGTCTCATTCTCTTTAAAGTCACCTTAAGCACCTTCTAAACACCATTTTGCATCGTCTCATTCTCTTTAAAGTCACTTTAAGCACCTTCTAAACCTCATTTTGCATCGTCTCATTCTCTTTAAAGTCACTTTAAGCACCTTCTAAACCTCATTTTGCATCGTCTCATTCTCTTTAAAGTCACTTTAAGCACCTTCTAAACACCATTTTGCATCGTCTCATTCTCTTTAAAGTCACTTTAAGCACCTTCTAAACCTCATTTTGCATCGTCTCATTCTCTTTAAAGTCACTTTAAGCACCTTCTAAACACCATTTTGCATCGTCTCATTCTCTTTAAAGTCACCTTAAGCACCTTCTAAACACCATTTTGCATCGTCTCATTCTCTTTAAAGTCACTTTAAGCACCTTCTAAACCTCATTTTGCATCGTCTCATTCTCTTTAAAGTCACCTTAAGCACCTTCTAAACACCATTTTGCATCGTCTCATTCTCTTTAAAGTCACTTTAAGCACCTTCTAAACACCATTTTGCATCGTCTCATTCTCTTTAAAGTCACTTTAAGCACCTTCTAAACCTCATTTTGCATCGTCTCATTCTCTTTAAAGTCACCTTAAGCACCTTCTAAACACCATTTTGCATCGTCTCATTCTCTTTAAAGTCACTTTAAGCACCTTCTAAACCTCATTTTGCATCGTCTCATTCTCTTTAAAGTCACTTTAAGCACCTTCTAAACCTCATTTTGCATCGTCTCATTCTCTTTAAAGTCACCTTAAGCACCTTTTAAACACCATTTTGCATCGTCTCATTCTCTTTAAAGTCACTTTAAGCACCTTCTAAACCTCATTTTGCATCGTCTCATTCTCTTTAAAGTCACCTTAAGCACCTTCTAAACACCATTTTGCATCGTCTCATTCTCTTTAAAGTCACTTTAAGCACCTTCTAAACACCATTTTGCATCGTCTCATTCTCTTTAAAGTCACTTTAAGCACCTTCTAAACCTCATTTTGCATCGTCTCATTCTCTTTAAAGTCACCTTAAGCACCTTCTAAACACCATTTTGCATCGTCTCATTCTCTTTAAAGTCACTTTAAGCACCTTCTAAACCTCATTTTGCATCGTCTCATTCTCTTTAAAGTCACCTTAAGCACCTTCTAAACACCATTTTGCATCGTCTCATTCTCTTTAAAGTCACTTTAAGCACCTTCTAAACACCATTTTGCATCGTCTCATTCTCTTTAAAGTCACTTTAAGCACCTTCTAAACCTCATTTTGCATCGTCTCATTCTCTTTAAAGTCACCTTAAGCACCTTCTAAACACCATTTTGCATCGTCTCATTCTCTTTAAAGTCACTTTAAGCACCTTCTAAACCTCATTTTGCATCGTCTCATTCTCTTTAAAGTCACTTTAAGCACCTTCTAAACCTCATTTTGCATCGTCTCATTCTCTTTAAAGTCACCTTAAGCACCTTTTAAACACCATTTTGCATCGTCTCATTCTCTTTAAAGTCACTTTAAGCACCTTCTAAACCTCATTTTGCATCGTCTCATTCTCTTTAAAGTCACCTTAAGCACCTTCTAAACACCATTTTGCATCGTCTCATTCTCTTTAAAGTCACTTTAAGCACCTTCTAAACCTCATTTTGCATCGTCTCATTCTCTTTAAAGTCACTTTAAGCACCTTCTAAACCTCATTTTGCATCGTCTCATTCTCTTTAAAGTCACTTTAAGCACCTTCTAAACCTCATTTTGCATCGTCTCATTCTCTTTAAAGTCACCTTAAGCACCTTCTAAACACCATTTTGCATCGTCTCATTCTCTTTAAAGTCACCTTAAGCACCTTCTAAACACCATTTTGCATCGTCTCATTCTCTTTAAAGTCACTTTAAGCACCTTCTAAACCTCATTTTGCATCGTCTCATTCTCTTTAAAGTCACCTTAAGCACCTTCTAAACACCATTTTGCATCGTCTCATTCTCTTTAAAGTCACTTTAAGCACCTTCTAAACCTCATTTTGCATCGTCTCATTCTCTTTAAAGTCACCTTAAGCACCTTCTAAACACCATTTTGCATCGTCTCATTCTCTTTAAAGTCACCTTAAGCACCTTCTAAACACCATTTTGCATCGTCTCATTCTCTTTAAAGTCACTTTAAGCACCTTCTAAACACCATTTTGCATCGTCTCATTCTCTTTAAAGTCACCTTAAGCACCTTCTAGACACCATTTTGCATCGTCTCATTCTCTTTAAAGTCACTTTAAGTACCTTCTAAACCTCATTTTGCATCGTCTCATTCTCTTTAAAGTCACTTTAAGCACCTTCTAAACCTCATTTTGCATCGTCTCATTCTCTTTAAAGTCACCTTAAGCACCTTCTAAACCTCATTTTGCATCGTCTCATTCTCTTTAAAGTCACTTTAAGCACCTTCTAAACCTCATTTTGCATCGTCTCATTCTCTTTAAAGTCACTTTAAGCACCTTCTAAACCTCATTTTGCATCGTCTCATTCTCTTTAAAGTCACCTTAAGCACCTTCTAAACACCATTTTGCATCGTCTCATTCTCTTTAAAGTCACCTTAAGCACCTTCTAAACACCATTTTGCATCGTCTCATTCTCTTTAAAGTCACTTTAAGCACCTTCTAAACACCATTTTGCATCGTCTCATTCTCTTTAAAGTCACATTAAGCACCTTCTAAACCTCATTTTGCATCGTCTCATTCTCTTTAAAGTCACTTTAAGCACCTTCTAAACCTCATTTTGCATCGTCTCATTCTCTTTAAAGTCACTTTAAGCACCTTCTAAACCTCATTTTGCATCGTCTCATTCTCTTTAAAGTCACTTTAAGCACCTTCTAAAGACCATTTTGCATCGTCTCATTCTCTTTAAAGTCACTTTAAGCACCTTCTAAGCACCATTTTGCATCGTCTCATTCTCTTTAAAGTCACTTTAAGCACCTTCTAAACACCATTTTGCATCGTCTCATTCTCTTTAAAGTCACTTTAAGCACCTTCTAAACCTCATTTTGCATCGTCTCATTCTCTTTAAAGTCACTTTAAGCACCTTCTAAAGACCATTTTGCATCGTCTCATTCTCTTTAAAGTCACTTTAAGCACCTTCTAAACACCATTTTGCATCGTCTCATTCTCTTTAAAGTCACTTTAAGCACCTTCTAAAGACCATTTTGCATCGTCTCATTCTCTTTAAAGTCACTTAAAGCACCTTCTAAACCTCATTTTGCATCGTCTCATTCTCTTTAAAGTCACTTTAAGCACCTTCTAAACCTCATTTTGCATCGTCTCATTCTCTTTAAAGTCACTTTAAGCACCTTCTAAACCTCATTTTGCATCGTCTCATTCTCTTTAAAGTCACTTTAAGCACCTTCTAAACACCATTTTGCATCGTCTCATTCTCTTTAAAGTCACTTTAAGCACCTTCTAAACACCATTTTGCATCGTCTCATTCTCTTTAAAGTCACTTTAAGCACCTTCTAAACCTCATTTTGCATCGTCTCATTCTCTTTAAAGTCACCTTAAGCACCTTCTAAACACCATTTTGCATCGTCTCATTCTCTTTAAAGTCACTTTAAGCACCTTCTAAACACCATTTTGCATCGTCTCATTCTCTTTAAAGTCACTTTAAGCACCTTCTAAACCTCATTTTGCATCGTCTCATTCTCTTTAAAGTCACTTTAAGCACCTTCTAAACCTCATTTTGCATCGTCTCATTCTCTTTAAAGTCACTTTAAGCACCTTCTAAACCTCATTTTGCATCGTCTCATTCTCTTTAAAGTCACCTTAAGCACCTTCTAAACACCATTTTGCATCGTCTCATTCTCTTTAAAGTCACTTTAAGCACCTTCTAAACACCATTTTGCATCGTCTCATTCTCTTTAAAGTCACTTTAAGCACCTTCTAAACCTCATTTTGCATCGTCTCATTCTCTTTAAAGTCACTTTAAGCACCTTCTAAACCTCATTTTGCATCGTCTCATTCTCTTTAAAGTCACTTTAAGCACCTTCTAAACCTCATTTTGCATCGTCTCATTCTCTTTAAAGTCACTTTAAGCACCTTCTAAACACCATTTTGCATCGTCTCATTCTCTTTAAAGTCACTTTAAGCACCTTCTAAACCTCATTTTGCATCGTCTCATTCTCTTTAAAGTCACCTTAAGCACCTTCTAAACCTCATTTTGCATCGTCTCATTCTCTTTAAAGTCACTTTAAGCACCTTCTAAACCTCATTTTGCATCGTCTCATTCTCTTTAAAGTCACCTTAAGCACCTTTCAAACCTCATTTTGCATCGTCTCATTCTCTTTAAAGTCACCTTAAGCACCTTCTAAACACCATTTTGCATCGTCTCATTCTCTTTAAAGTCACTTTAAGCACCTTCTAAACACCATTTTGCATCGTCTCATTCTCTTTAAAGTCACTTTAAGCACCTTCTAAACCTCATTTTGCATCGTCTCATTCTCTTTAAAGTCACCTTAAGCACCTTCTAAACACCATTTTGCATCGTCTCATTCTCTTTAAAGTCACTTTAAGCACCTTCTAAACCTCATTTTGCATCGTCTCATTCTCTTTAAAGTCACCTTAAGCACCTTCTAAACCTCATTTTGCATCGTCTCATTCTCTTTAAAGTCACTTTAAGCACCTTCTAAACCTCATTTTGCATCGTCTCATTCTCTTTAAAGTCACTTTAAGCACCTTCTAAAGACCATTTTGCATCGTCTCATTCTCTTTAAAGTCACTTTAAGCACCTTCTAAACACCATTTTGCATCGTCTCATTCTCTTTAAAGTCACTTTAAGCACCTTCTAAACACCATTTTGCATCGTCTCATTCTCTTTAAAGTCACTTTAAGCACCTTCTAAACCTCATTTTGCATCGTCACATTCTCTTTAAAGTCACTTTAAGCACCTTCTAAACACCATTTTGCATCGTCTCATTCTCTTTAAAGTCACTTTAAGCACCTTCTAAACACCATTTTGCATCGTCTCATTCTCTTTAAAGTCACCTTAAGCACCTTCTAAAGACCATTTTGCATCGTCTCATTCTCTTTAAAGTCACTTTAAGCACCTTCTAAACACCATTTTGCATCGTCTCATTCTCTTTAAAGTCACTTTAAGCACCTTCTAAACACCATTTTGCATCGTCTCATTCTCTTTAAAGTCACTTTAAGCACCTTCTAAACCTCATTTTGCATCGTCTCATTCTCTTTAAAGTCACTTTAAGCACCTTCTAAACACCATTTTGCATCGTCTCATTCTCTTTAAAGTCACTTTAAGCACCTTCTAAACACCATTTTGCATCGTCTCATTCTCTTTAAAGTCACCTTAAGCACCTTCTAAACCTCATTTTGCATCGTCTCATTCTCTTTAAAGTCACCTTAAGCACCTTCTAAACACCATTTTGCATCGTCTCATTCTCTTTAAAGTCACTTTAAGCACCTTCTAAACCTCATTTTGCATCGTCTCATTCTCTTTAAAGTCACTTTAAGCACCTTCTAAACCTCATTTTGCATCGTCTCATTCTCTTTAAAGTCACCTTAAGCACCTTCTAAACACCATTTTGCATCGTCTCATTCTCTTTAAAGTCACTTTAAGCACCTTCTAAACACCATTTTGCATCGTCTCATTCTCTTTAAAGTCACCTTAAGCACCTTCTAAACACCATTTTGCATCGTCTCATTCTCTTTAAAGTCACTTTAAGCATCTTCTAAACCTCATTTTGCATCGTCTCATTCTCTTTAAAGTCACCTTAAGCACCTTCTAAACCTCATTTTGCATCGTCTCATTCTCTTTAAAGTCACTTTAAGCACCTTCTAAACCTCATTTTGCATCGTCTCATTCTCTTTAAAGTCACTTTAAGCACCTTCTAAACCTCATTTTGCATCGTCTCATTCTCTTTAAAGTCACCTTAAGCACCTTCTAAACACCATTTTGCATCGTCTCATTCTCTTTAAAGTCACTTTAAGCACCTTCTAAACCTCATTTTGCATCGTCTCATTCTCTTTAAAGTCACCTTAAGCACCTTCTAAACCTCATTTTGCATCGTCTCATTCTCTTTAAAGTCACTTTAAGCACCTTCTAAACCTCATTTTGCATCGTCTCATTCTCTTTAAAGTCACTTTAAGCACCTTTTAAACACCATTTTGCATCGTCTCATTCTCTTTAAAGTCACTTTAAGCACCTTCTAAACACCATTTTGCATCGTCTCATTCTCTTTAAAGTCACTTTAAGCACCTTCTAAACCTCATTTTGCATCGTCTCATTCTCTTTAAAGTCACTTTAAGCACCTTCTAAACACCATTTTGCATCGTCTCATTCTCTTTAAAGTCACTTTAAGCACCTTCTAAACCTCATTTTGCATCGTCTCATTCTCTTTAAAGTCACTTTAAGCACCTTCTAAACCTCATTTTGCATCGTCTCATTCTCTTTAAAGTCACTTTAAGCACCTTCTAAACACCATTTTGCATCGTCTCATTCTCTTTAAAGTCACTTTAAGCACCTTCTAAACACCATTTTGCATCGTCTCATTCTCTTTAAAGTCACTTTAAGCACCTTCTAAACCTCATTTTGCATCGTCTCATTCTCTTTAAAGTCACCTTAAGCACCTTCTAAACCTCATTTTGCATCGTCTCATTCTCTTTAAAGTCACTTTAAGCACCTTCTAAACCTCATTTTGCATCGTCTCATTCTCTTTAAAGTCACCTTAAGCACCTTCTAAACCTCATTTTGCATCGTCTCATTCTCTTTAAAGTCACCTTAAGCACCTTTTAAACACCATTTTGCATCGTCTCATTCTCTTTAAAGTCACTTTAAGCACCTTCTAAACCTCATTTTGCATCGTCTCATTCTCTTTAAAGTCACCTTAAGCACCTTCTAAACACCATTTTGCATCGTCTCATTCTCTTTAAAGTCACTTTAAGCACCTTCTAAACCTCATTTTGCATCGTCTCATTCTCTTTAAAGTCACTTTAAGCACCTTCTAAACCTCATTTTGCATCGTCTCATTCTCTTTAAAGTCACTTTAAGCACCTTCTAAACCTCATTTTGCATCGTCTCATTCTCTTTAAAGTCACCTTAAGCACCTTCTAAACACCATTTTGCATCGTCTCATTCTCTTTAAAGTCACTTTAAGCACCTTCTAAACACCATTTTGCATCGTCTCATTCTCTTTAAAGTCACTTTAAGCACCTTCTAAACCTCATTTTGCATCGTCTCATTCTCTTTAAAGTCACCTTAAGCACCTTCTAAACACCATTTTGCATCGTCTCATTCTCTTTAAAGTCACTTTAAGCACCTTCTAAACCTCATTTTGCATCGTCTCATTCTCTTTAAAGTCACCTTAAGCACCTTCTAAACACCATTTTGCATCGTCTCATTCTCTTTAAAGTCACCTTAAGCACCTTCTAAACACCATTTTGCATCGTCTCATTCTCTTTAAAGTCACTTTAAGCACCTTCTAAACACCATTTTGCATCGTCTCATTCTCTTTAAAGTCACCTTAAGCACCTTCTAGACACCATTTTGCATCGTCTTATTCTCTTTAAAGTCACTTTAAGCACCTTCTAAACCTCATTTTGCATCGTCTCATTCTCTTTAAAGTCACTTTAAGCACCTTCTAAACCTCATTTTGCATCGTCTCATTCTCTTTAAAGTCACCTTAAGCACCTTCTAAACCTCATTTTGCATCGTCTCATTCTCTTTAAAGTCACTTTAAGCACCTTCTAAACACCATTTTGCATCGTCTCATTCTCTTTAAAGTCACTTTAAGCACCTTCTAAACCTCATTTTGCATCGTCTCATTCTCTTTAAAGTCACCTTAAGCACCTTCTAAACACCATTTTGCATCGTCTCATTCTCTTTAAAGTCACCTTAAGCACCTTCTAAACACCATTTTGCATCGTCTCATTCTCTTTAAAGTCACTTTAAGCACCTTCTAAACACCATTTTGCATCGTCTCATTCTCTTTAAAGTCACATTAAGCACCTTCTAAACCTCATTTTGCATCGTCTCATTCTCTCTAAAGTCACTTTAAGCACCTTCTAAACCTCATTTTGCATCGTCTCATTCTCTTTAAAGTCACTTTAAGCACCTTCTAAACCTCATTTTGCATCGTCTCATTCTCTTTAAAGTCACTTTAAGCACCTTCTAAAGACCATTTTGCATCGTCTCATTCTCTTTAAAGTCACTTTAAGCACCTTCTAAGCACCATTTTGCATCGTCTCATTCTCTTTAAAGTCACTTTAAGCACCTTCTAAACACCATTTTGCATCGTCTCATTCTCTTTAAAGTCACTTTAAGCACCTTCTAAACCTCATTTTGCATCGTCTCATTCTCTTTAAAGTCACTTTAAGCACCTTCTAAAGACCATTTTGCATCGTCTCATTCTCTTTAAAGTCACTTTAAGCACCTTCTAAACCTCATTTTGCATCGTCTCATTCTCTTTAAAGTCACTTTAAGCACCTTCTAAAGACCATTTTGCATCGTCTCATTCTCTTTAAAGTCACTTAAAGCACCTTCTAAACCTCATTTTGCATCGTCTCATTCTCTTTAAAGTCACTTTAAGCACCTTCTAAACCTCATTTTGCATCGTCTCATTCTCTTTAAAGTCACTTTAAGCACCTTCTAAACCTCATTTTGCATCGTCTCATTCTCTTTAAAGTCACTTTAAGCACCTTCTAAACACCATTTTGCATCGTCTCATTCTCTTTAAAGTCACTTTAAGCACCTTCTAAACACCATTTTGCATCGTCTCATTCTCTTTAAAGTCACTTTAAGCACCTTCTAAACCTCATTTTGCATCGTCTCATTCTCTTTAAAGTCACCTTAAGCACCTTCTAAACAACATTTTGCATCGTCTCATTCTCTTTAAAGTCACTTTAAGCACCTTCTAAACACCATTTTGCATCGTCTCATTCTCTTTTAAAGTCACCTTAAGCACCTTCTAAACCTCATTTTGCATCGTCTCATCTCTTTAAAGTCACTTTAAGCACCTTCTAAACCTCATTTTGCATCGTCTCATTCTCTTTAAAGTCACTTTAAGCACCTTCTAAACCTCATTTTGCATCGTCTCATTCTCTTTAAAGTCACCTTAAGCACCTTCTAAAGACCATTTTGCATCGTCTCATTCTCTTTAAAGTCACTTTAAGCACCTTCTAAACACCATTTTGCATCGTCTCATTCTCTTTAAAGGTCACTTTAAGCACCTTCTAAACCTCATTTTGCATCGTCTCATTCTCTTTAAAGTCACTTTAAGCACCTTCTAAACCTCGTTTTGCATCGTCTCATTCTCTTTAAAGTCACTTTAAGCACCTTCTAAACCTCATTTTGCAATCGTCTCATTCTCTTTAAAGTCACTTTAAGCACCTTCTAAACACCATTTTGCATCGTCTCATTCTCTTAAAGTCACTTTAAGCACCTTCTAAACCTCATTTTGCATCGTCTCATTCTCTTTAAAGTCACCTTAAGCACCTTCTAAACCTCATTTTGCATCGTCTCATCTCTTTAAAGTCACTTTAAGCACCTTCTAAACCTCATTTTGCATCGTCTCATTCTCTTTAAAGTCACCTTAAGCACTTTCAAACCTCATTTTGCATCGTCTCATTCTCTTTAAAAGTCACCTTAAGCACCTTCTAAACACCATTTTGCATCGTCTCATTCTCTTTAAAGTCACTTTAAGCACCTTCTAAACCTCATTTTGCATCGTCTCATTCTCTTTAAAGTCACTTTAAGCACCTTCTAAACACCATTTTGCATCGTCTCATTCTCTTTAAAGTCACTTTAAGCACCTTCTAAACACCATTTTGCATCGTCTCATTCTCTTTAAAGTCACTGTTTGTACTTTTTATAAACATTGAGTTTAGACCAGTCGGTTGATCCTTGACATAAAATTAAGCACCAATCACTAGGCACACATTTCTCCCTAGAAAAGTATAAATAAGAGCGAAATAAACAAAATCTCTCTCTTGATCCTCGCACTTCGTTGTCACCGTTTGGGTAACTATTTATCGCGTCCGAAACAACGATCCGAAATTTCGCGCTAGATCATTGGTGCCGTGACCAGGATGTTCACGAATTTTGGTGTGTTAAGTCTTCGTGAATATCAATCGTTGTTAAAAGCCACGCATAGGAAAGTGTAAAAAACTCTAACGGACCGCGCAACATCGCAACGTTAAATTCAAAATGACCGCCGATCCCATTACGTTTTCGTCGAGAATAGTTTTATGTTTCGTATCAATTACCCGTCACGAAAGATTCATTCGCGTCATTCAACAAGACCATGTTCTTGCTTAAGATTTTCGTTTTTTGAACGTCTCTGTGAAAAGTGCAAGAAGCTGCCATAGGACAAGAAGCCCACTAACGAAGAAGTGGATAAAACACGCAAATTTTCGAGCTTTGTTTAATACGTAACTTTCTGCACAAGTCAAAACGAAGTCATTAGGACGTAGACGTGCAAGTTTAGAAAAACTTTATGTTATCGAATTGTATCGTAAAACTACCCGCGAAAAGATCCTACTTCATTATGTTATTTACTACCGCACTGTTTATAATGCACCGCCGCGCACTCACATACACACGCAACACGTCACAACACTATGCCGATTCGTTCTCCACTGCAACGAAGCCAGCTGAGAGGAATAATCCGGCGATTAGTGTATGCGACCGCACGACAGATTTCGGAACATTCTCCACTGCATCGAAGCCAGCTGCGAGCAATGAACCGATCTGCAAAACTATCGACCAAGCGAACAATCTCGGAACTTTCTCCACTGCAACGAAGCCAGCTGCTAGAAGCGTACCGATCTGCAACGCTATCGATCACTCGGCAATTACTGGAATATTCTCCACTGCAATAACGGCAGCTGCGAGCAACAGACTAACAATTGTCACAAGCGAATTCACGGTTAAATTTACACACAATTACGCGGTACCTAAGACTAACGATCACACGGGTGGTTACGGGAACATTTCACACTTCAACGACGCAAGCTGTGAGCAATGAACCTGCGCATAAAACCTTGTAAGCACTAACATACACACATTCACGGCAACGGACGAGCATCCTTATCGTGCTTTGTTGAACGGTGTATCGGAGATTGAACGGATGAGAAACAAACGTCCAGCGTCGATCGCGAACCGGTATCCGGAAGCATCGAATCGACAGCGATCGTCGGCACGTCAGGCAATCCTACAAGGAAGATTCACGCGTTATAATAGCTGTACACCGCACAGGCGGATGCAAACCTTTTAAGAAACAACGATACAGTATCATCGCTACGGGTGCGTTAGGATAGGCATCGTTCGCACTTCATCTACCCGTAGGCTCCACAAGTCCATGCACACTGTTTTCGAGCCAACGAGGTCACTTAGTATCTAAAAGAAATGCAGAAGAGCACTATGAAGCATTGTTTTTACCAACGAAAACCTACCTCGATTCGGTTTGAACGAGCCAGCTATCGAATGTATGCTATCGAAGATCAATAACCATCCACGAGGTTTTTTGTTGACGTTACGTCAAGGGGGCGGAGGATGTTTGTACTTTTTATAAACATTGAGTTTAGACCAGTCGGTTGATCCTTGACATAAAATTAAGCACCAATCACTAGGCACACATTTCTCCCTAGAAAAGTATAAATAAGAGCGAAATAAACAAAATCTCTCTCTTGATCCTCGCACTTCGTTGTCACCGTTTGGGTAACTATTTATCGCGTCCGAAACAACGATCCGAAATTTCGCGCTAGATCAGTCACTTTAAGCACCTTCTAAACCTCATTTTGCATCGTCTCATTCTCTTTAAAGTCACCTTAAGCACCTTCTAAACCTCATTTTGCATCGTCTCATTCTCTTTAAAGTCACTTTAAGCACCTTCTAAACCTCATTTTGCATCGTCTCATTCTCTTTAAAGTCACTTTAAGCACCTTCTAAACACCATTTTGCATCGTCTCATTCTCTTTAAAGTCACTTTAAGCACCTTCTAAACACCATTTTGCATCGTCTCATTCTCTTTAAAGTCACTTTAAGCACCTTCTAAACACCATTTTGCATCGTCTCATTCTCTTTAAAGTCACTTTAAGCACCTTCTAAACCTCATTTTGCATCGTCTCATTCTCTTTAAAGTCACTTTAAGCACCTTCTAAACACCATTTTGCATCGTCTCATTCTCTTTAAAGTCACTTTAAGCACCTTCTAAACACCATTTTGCATCGTCTCATTCTCTTTAAAGTCACCTTAAGCACCTTCTAAACCTCATTTTGCATCGTCTCATTCTCTTTAAAGTCACCTTAAGCACCTTCTAAACACCATTTTGCATCGTCTCATTCTCTTTAAAGTCACTTTAAGCACCTTCTAAACCTCATTTTGCATCGTCTCATTCTCTTTAAAGTCACTTTAAGCACCTTCTAAACCTCATTTTGCATCGTCTCATTCTCTTTAAAGTCACCTTAAGCACCTTCTAAACACCATTTTGCATCGTCTCATTCTCTTTAAAGTCACTTTAAGCACCTTCTAAACACCATTTTGCATCGTCTCATTCTCTTTAAAGTCACTTTAAGCACCTTCTAAACCTCATTTTGCATCGTCTCATTCTCTTTAAAGTCACTTTAAGCACCTTCTAAACCTCATTTTGCATCGTCTCATTCTCTTTAAAGTCACTTTAAGCACCTTCTTAACCTCATTTTGCATCGTCTCATTCTCTTTAAAGTCACTTTAAGCACCTTCTAAACCTCATTTTGCATCGTCTCATTCTCTTTAAAGTCACTTTAAGCACCTTCTAAACCTCATTTTGCATCGTCTCATTCTCTTTAAAGTCACCTTAAGCACCTTCTAAACACCATTTTGCATCGTCTCATTCTCTTTAAAGTCACTTTAAGCACCTTCTAAACCTCATTTTGCATCGTCTCATTCTCTTTAAAGTCACCTTAAGCACCTTCTAAACCTCATTTTGCATCGTCTCATTCTCTTTAAAGTCACTTTAAGCACCTTCTAAACCTCATTTTGCATCGTCTCATTCTCTTTAAAGTCACTTTAGGCACCTTCTAAACACCATTTTGCATCGTCTCATTCTCTTTAAAGTCACTTTAAGCACCTTCTAAAGACCATTTTGCATCGTCTCATTCTCTTTAAAGTCACTTTAAGCACCTTCTAAACACCATTTTGCATCGTCTCATTCTCTTTAAAGTCACTTTAAGCACCTTCTAAACACCATTTTGCATCGTCTCATTCTCTTTTAAGTCACTTTAAGCACCTTCTAAACACCATTTTGCATCGTCTCATTCTCTTTAAAGTCACATTAAGCACCTTCTAAACACCATTTTGCATCGTCTCATTCTCTCTAAAGTCACTTTAAGCACCTTCTAAACCTCATTTTGCATCGTCTCATTCTCTTTAAAGTCACTTTAAGCACCTTGGGGGTCCGCGACAGCCGAGCGGTAGCGTCGGTTAGAAAATCGGCCCATGAGCGCCGGGGCTCACCACCTCGACGGCGTGGGTTCGAATCCCAACCGAGACCGGACCCTCCCCTGTACGAGAGGACTGACTATCCACGTACGTACAACAGGGAAACAAGTCTCGTAAGCCCTTTACGGGCAGGCATGACCAAGAGGTCGTTACGCCAAGAAGAAGAAGAAGAAGAAGAAACCTCATTTTGCATCGTCTCATTCTCTTTAAAGTCACTTTAAGCACCTTCTAAACCTCATTTTGCATCGTCTCATTCTCTTTAAAGTCACCTTAAGCACCTTCTAAACACCATTTTGCATCGTCTCATTCTCTTTAAAGTCACTTTAAGCACCTTCTAAACCTCATTTTGCATCGTCTCATTCTCTTTAAAGTCACCTTAAGCACCTTCTAAACACCATTTTGCATCGTCTCATTCTCTTTAAAGTCACTTTAAGCACCTTCTAAACCTCATTTTGCATCGTCTCATTCTCTTTAAAGTCACTTTAAGCACCTTCTAAACACCATTTTGCATCGTCTCATTCTCTTTAAAGTCACTTTAAGCACCTTCTAAACCTCATTTTGCATCGTCTCATTCTCTTTAAAGTCACCTTAAGCACCTTCTAAACCTCATTTTGCATCGTCTCATTCTCTTTAAAGTCACTTTAAGCACATTGTAAACCTCATTTATCATCGTCTCATTCTCTTTAAAGTCACTTTAAGCACATTGTAAACCTCATTTTGCATCGTCTCATTCTCTTTAAAGTCACTTTAAGCACCTTCTAAACCTCATTTATCATCGTCTCATTCTCTTTAAAGTCACTTTAACCACCTTCTAAACCTCATTTTGCATCGTCTCATTCTCTTTAAAGTCACTTTAAGCACCTTCTAAACCTCATTTTGCATCGTCTCATTCTCTTTAAAGTCACTTTAAGCACCTTCTAAACACTATTTTGCATCGTCTCATTCTCTTTAAAGTCACTTTAAGCACCTTCTAAACACCATTTTGCATCGTCTCATTCTCTTTAAAGTCACTTTAAGCACCTTCTAAACCTCATTTTGCATCGTCTCATTCTCTTTAAAGTCACTTTAAGCACCTTCTAAACCTCATTTTGCATCGTCTCATTCTCTTTAAAGTCACTTTAAGCACCTTCTAAACCTCATTTTGCATCGTCTCATTCTCTTTAAAGTCACTTTAAGCACCTTCTAAACCTCATTTTGCATCGTCTCATTCTCTTTAAAGTCACTTTAAGCACCTTCTAAACCTCATTTTGCATCGTCTCATTCTCTTTAAAGTCACTTTAAGCACCTTCTAAACACCATTTTGCATCGTCTCATTCTCTTTAAAGTCACTTTAAGCACCTTCTAAACACCATTTTGCATCGTCTCATTCTCTTTAAAGTCACTTTAAGCACCTTCTAAACCTCATTTTGCATCGTCTCATTCTCTTTAAAGTCACTTTAAGCACCTTCTAAACACCATTTTGCATCGTCTCATTCTCTTTAAAGTCACTTTAAGCACCTTCTAAACACCATTTTGCATCGTCTCATTCTCTTCAAAGTCACTTTAAGCACCTTCTAAACCTCATTTTGCATCGTCTCATTCTCTTTAAAGTCACTTTAAGCACCTTCTAAACCTCATTTTGCATCGTCTCATTCTCTTTAAAGTCACTTTAAGCACCTTCTAAACCTCATTTTGCATCGTCTCATTCTCTTTAAAGTCACTTTAAGCACCTTCTAAACACCATTTTGCATCGTCTCATTCTCTTTAAAGTCACTTTAAGCACATTGTAAACCTCATTTTGCATCGTCTCATTCTCTTTAAAGTCACTTTAAGCACATTGTAAACCTCATTTTGCATCGTCTCATTCTCTTTAAAGTCACTTTAAGCACATTGTAAACCTCATTTTGCATCGTCTCATTCTCTTTAAAGTCACTTTAAGCACCTTCTAAACCTCATTTTGCATCGTCTCATTCTCTTTAAAGTCACTTTAAGCACCTTCTAAACCTCATTTTGCATCGTCTCATTCTCTTTAAAGTCACTTTAAGCACCTTCTAAACCTCATTTTGCATCGTCTCATTCTCTTTAAAGTCACTTTAAGCACCTTCTAAACCTCATTTTGCATCGTCTCATTCTCTTTAAAGTCACTTTAAGCACCTTCTAAACCTCATTTTGCATCGTCTCATTCTCTTTAAAGTCACTTTAAGCACATTGTAAACCTCATTTATCATCGTCTCATTCTCTTTAAAGTCACTTTAAGCACATTGTAAACCTCATTTTGCATCGTCTCATTCTCTTTAAAGTCACTTTAAGCACCTTCTAAACCTCATTTTGCATCGTCTCATTCTCTTTAAAGTCACTTTAAGCACCTTCTAAACCTCATTTTGCATCGTCTCATTCTCTTTAAAGTCACTTTAAGCACCTTCTAAACCTCATTTTGCATCGTCTCATTCTCTTTAAAGTCACTTTAAGCACCTTCTAAACCTCATTTTGCATCGTCTCATTCTCTTTAAAGTCACTTTAAGCACCTTCTAAACCTCATTTTGCATCGTCTCATTCTCTTTAAAGTCACTTTAAGCACCTTCTAAACCTCATTTTGCATCGTCTCATTCTCTTTAAAGTCACTTTAAGCACCTTCTAAACCTCATTTTGCATCGTCTCATTCTCTTTAAAGTCACTTTAAGCACCTTCTAAACCTCATTTTGCATCGTCTCATTCTCTTTAAAGTCACTTTAAGCACCTTCTAAACCTCATTTTGCATCGTCTCATTCTCTTTAAAGTCACTTTAAGCACCTTCTAAACCTCATTTTGCATCGTCTCATTCTCTTTAAAGTCACTTTAAGCACCTTCTAAACCTCATTTTGCATCGTCTCATTCTCTTTAAAGTCACTTTACGCACCTTCTAAACCTCATTTTGCATCGTCTCATTCTCTTTAAAGTCACTTTAAGCACCTTCTAAACCTCATTTTGCATCGTCTCATTCTCTTTAAAGTCACTTTAAGCACCTTCTAAACCTCATTTTGCATCGTCTCATTCTCTTTAAAGTCACTTTAAGCACCTTCTAAACACCATTTTGCATCGTCTCATTCTCTTTAAAGTCACCTTAAGCACCTTCTAAACCTCATTTTGCATCGTCTCATTCTCTTTAAAGTCACCTTAAGCACCTTCTAAACACCATTTTGCATCGTCTCATTCTCTTTAAAGTCACTTTAAGCACCTTCTAAACACCATTTTGCATCGTCTCATTCTCTTTTAAGTCACTTTAAGCACCTTCTAAACACCATTTTGCATCGTCTCATTCTCTTTAAAGTCACTTTAAGCACCTTCTAAACCTCATTTTGCATCGTCTCATTCTCTTTAAAGTCACCTTAAGCACCTTCTAAACCTCATTTTGCATCGTCTGATTCTCTTTAAAGTCACTTTAAGCACCTTCTAAACCTCATTTTGCATCGTCTCATTCTCTTTAAAGTCACTTTAAGCACCTTCTAAACACCATTTTGCATCGTCTCATTCTCTTTAAAGTCACTTTAAGCACCTTCTAAACACCATTTTGCATCGTCTCATTCTCTTTTAAGTCACTTTAAGCACCTTCTAAACATCATTTTGCATCGTCTCATTCTCTTTAAAGTCACTTTAAGCACCTTCTAAACCTCATTTTGCATCGTCTCATTCTCTTTAAAGTCACCTTAAGCACCTTCTAAACACCATTTTGCATCGTCTCATTCTCTTTAAAGTCACTTTAAGCACCTTCTAAACCTCATTTTGCATCGTCTCATTCTCTTTAAAGTCACTTTAAGCACCTTCTAAACCTCTCATTCTCTTTAAAGTCACCTTAAGCACCTTCTAAACCTCATTTTGCATCGTCTCATTCTCTTTAAAGTCACCTTAAGCACCTTCTAAACCTCATTTTGCATCGTCTCATTCTCTTTAAAGTCACTTTAAGCACCTTCTAAACCTCATTTTGCATCGTCTCATTCTCTTTAAAGTCACCTTAAGCACCTTCTAAACCTCATTTTGCATCGTCTCATTCTCTTTAAAGTCACTTTAAGCACCTTCTAAACCTCATTTTGCATCGTCTCATTCTCTTTAAAGTCACCTTAAGCACCTTCTAAACCTCATTTTGCATCGTCTCATTCTCTTTAAAGTCACTTTAAGCACCTTCTAAACCTCATTTTGCATCGTCTCATTCTCTTTAAAGTCACCTTAAGCACCTTCTAAAGACCATTTTTGCATCGTCTCATTCTCTTTAAAGTCACTTTAAGCACCTTCTAAACACCATTTTGCATCGTCTCATTCTCTTTAAAGTCACTTTAAGCACCTTCTAAACCTCATTTTGCATCGTCTCATTCTCTTTAAAGTCACTTTAAGCACCTTCTAAACCTCATTTTGCATCGTCTCATTCTCTTTAAAGTCACTTTAAGCACCTTCTAAACCTCATTTTGCATCGTCTCATTCTCTTTAAAGTCACTTTAAGCACCTTCTAAACACCATTTTGCATCGTCTCATTCTCTTTAAAGTCACTTTAAGCACCTTCTAAACCTCATTTTGCATCGTCTCATTCTCTTTAAAGTCACCTTAAGCACCTTCTAAACCTCATTTTGCATCGTCTCATTCTCTTTAAAGTCACTTTAAGCACCTTCTAAACCTCATTTTGCATCGTCTCATTCTCTTTAAAGTCACTTTAAGCACCTTCTAAACCTCATTTTGCATCGTCTCATTCTCTTTAAAGTCACTTTAAGCACCTTCTAAACACCATTTTGCATCGTCTCATTCTCTTTAAAGTCACTTTAAGCACCTTCTAAAGACCATTTTGCATCGTCTCATTCTCTTAAAGTCACTTTAAGCACCTTCTAAACACCATTTTGCATCGTCTCATTCTCTTTAAAGTCACTTTAAGCACCTTCTAAACACCATTTTGCATCGTCTCATTCTCTTTTAAGTCACTTTAAGCACCTTCTAAACACCATTTTGCATCGTCTCATTCTCTTTAAAGTCACATTAAGCACCTTCTAAACCTCATTTTGCATCGTCTCATTCTCTCTAAAGTCACTTTAAGCACCTTCTAAACCTCATTTTGCATCGTCTCATTCTCTTTAAAGTCACTTTAAGCACCTTCTAAACCTCATTTTGCATCGTCTCATTCTCTTTAAAGTCACCTTAAGCACCTTCTAAACACCATTTTGCATCGTCTCATTCTCTTTAAAGTCACTTTAAGCACCTTCTAAACCTCATTTTGCATCGTCTCATTCTCTTTAAAGTCACCTTAAGCACCTTCTAAACCTCATTTTGCATCGTCTCATTCTCTTTAAAGTCACCTTAAGCACCTTCTAAACACCATTTTGCATCGTCTCATTCTCTTTAAAGTCACTTTAAGCACCTTCTAAACCTCATTTTGCATCGTCTCATTCTCTTTAAAGTCACCTTAAGCACCTTCTAAACACCATTTTGCATCGTCTCATTCTCTTTAAAGTCACTTTAAGCACCTTCTAAACCTCATTTTGCATCGTCTCATTCTCTTTAAAGTCACTTTAAGCACCTTCTAAACACCATTTTGCATCGTCTCATTCTCTTTAAAGTCACTTTAAGCACCTTCTAAACCTCATTTTGCATCGTCTCATTCTCTTTAAAGTCACTTTAAGCACCTTCTAAACCTCATTTTGCATCGTCTCATTCTCTTTAAAGTCACCTTAAGCACCTTCTAAACCTCATTTTGCATCGTCTCATTCTCTTTAAAGTCACTTTAAGCACCTTCTAAACCTCATTTTGCATCGTCTCATTCTCTTTAAAGTCACCTTAAGCACCTTCTAAACCTCATTTTGCATCGTCTCATTCTCTTTAAAGTCACTTTAAGCACCTTCTAAACCTCATTTTGCATCGTCTCATTCTCTTTAAAGTCACCTTAAGCACCTTCTAAAGACCATTTTGCATCGTCTCATTCTCTTTAAAGTCACTTTAAGCACCTTCTAAACACCATTTTGCATCGTCTCATTCTCTTTAAAGTCACTTTAAGCACCTTCTAAACCTCATTTTGCATCGTCTCATTCTCTTTAAAGTCACTTTAAGCACCTTCTAAACCTCATTTTGCATCGTCTCATTCTCTTTAAAGTCACTTTAAGCACCTTCTAAACCTCATTTTGCATCGTCTCATTCTCTTTAAAGTCACTTTAAGCACCTTCTAAACACCATTTTGCATCGTCTCATTCTCTTTAAAGTCACTTTAAGCACCTTCTAAACCTCATTTTGCATCGTCTCATTCTCTTTAAAGTCACCTTAAGCACCTTCTAAACCTCATTTTGCATCGTCTCATTCTCTTTAAAGTCACTTTAAGCACCTTCTAAACCTCATTTTGCATCGTCTCATTCTCTTTAAAGTCACTTTAAGCACCTTCTAAACCTCATTTTGCATCGTCTCATTCTCTTTAAAGTCACTTTAAGCACCTTCTAAACACCATTTTGCATCGTCTCATTCTCTTTAAAGTCACTTTAAGCACCTTCTAAAGACCATTTTGCATCGTCTCATTCTCTTTAAAGTCACTTTAAGCACCTTCTAAACACCATTTTGCATCGTCTCATTCTCTTTAAAGTCACTTTAAGCACCTTCTAAACACCATTTTGCATCGTCTCATTCTCTTTTAAGTCACTTTAAGCACCTTCTAAACCTCATTTTGCATCGTCTCATTCTCTTTAAAGTCACCTTAAGCACCTTCTAAACACCATTTTGCATCGTCTCATTCTCTTTAAAGTCACTTTAAGCACCTTCTAAACCTCATTTTGCATCGTCTCATTCTCTTTAAAGTCACTTTAAGCACCTTCTAAACCTCATTTTGCATCGTCTCATTCTCTTTAGAGTCGCCTTAAGCACCTTCTAAACCTCATTTTGCATCGTCTCATTCTCTTTAAAGTCACTTTAAGCACCTTCTAAACCTCATTTTGCATCGTCTCATTCTCTTTAAAGTCACCTTAAGCACCTTCTAAAGACCATTTTGCATCGTCTCATTCTCTTTAAAGTCACTTTAAGCACCTTCTAAACCTCATTTTGCATCGTCTCATTCTCTTTAAAGTCACTTTAAGCACCTTCTAAACACCATTTTGCATCGTCTCATTCTCTTTAAAGTCACTTTAAGCACCTTCTAAACACCATTTTGCATCGTCTCATTCTCTTTAAAGTCACCTTAAGCACCTTCTAAACCTCATTTTGCATCGTCTCATTCTCTTTAAAGTCACCTTAAGCACCTTCTAAACACCATTTTGCATCGTCTCATTCTCTTTAAAGTCACTTTAAGCACCTTCTAAACCTCATTTTGCATCGTCTCATTCTCTTTAAAGTCACCTTAAGCACCTTCTAAACCTCATTTTGCATCGTCTCATTCTCTTTAAAGTCACTTTAAGCACCTTCTAAACCTCATTTTGCATCGTCTCATTCTCTTTAAAGTCACCTTAAGCACCTTCTTAACCTCATTTTGCATCGTCTCATTCTCTTTAAAGTCACCTTAAGCACCTTCTAAACCTCATTTTGCATCGTCTCATTCTCTTTAAAGTCACTTTAAGCACCTTCTAAACACCATTTTGCATCGTCTCATTCTCTTTAAAGTCACCTTAAGCACCTTCTAAAGACCATTTTGCATCGTCTCATTCTCTTTAAAGTCACTTTAAGCACCTTCTAAACACCATTTTGCATCGTCTCATTCTCTTTAAAGTCACTTTAAGCACCTTCTAAACCTCATTTTGCATCGTCTCATTCTCTTTAAAGTCACTTTAAGCACCTTCTAAACCTCATTTTGCATCGTCTCATTCTCTTTAAAGTCACTTTAAGCACCTTCTAAAGACCATTTTGCATCGTCTCATTCTCTTTAAAGTCACTTTAAGCACCTTCTAAACACCATTTTGCATCGTCTCATTCTCTTTAAAGTCACTTTAAGCACCTTCTAAACCTCATTTTGCATCGTCTCATTCTCTTTAAAGTCACCTTAAGCACCTTCTAAACACCATTTTGCATCGTCTCATTCTCTTTAAAGTCACTTTAAGCACCTTCTAAGCACCATTTTGCATCGTCTCATTCTCTTTAAAGTCACTTTAAGCACCTTCTAAACACCATTTTGCATCGTCTCATTCTCTTTAAAGTCACTTTAAGCACCTTCTAAACCTCATTTTGCATCGTCTCATTCTCTTTAAAGTCACTTTAAGCACCTTCTAAACACCATTTTGCATCGTCTCATTCTCTTTAAAGTCACTTTAAGCACCTTCTAAACCTCATTTTGCATCGTCTCATTCTCTTTAAAGTCACCTTAAGCACCTTCTAAACACCATTTTGCATCGTCTCATTCTCTTTAAAGTCACTTTAAGCACCTTCTAAACCTCATTTTGCATCGTCTCATTCTCTTTAAAGTCACCTTAAGCACCTTCTAAAGACCATTTTGCATCGTCTCATTCTCTTTAAAGTCACTTTAAGCACCTTCTAAACCTCATTTTGCATCGTCTCATTCTCTTTAAAGTCACTTTAAGCACCTTCTAAACCTCATTTTGCATCGTCTCATTCTCTTTAAAGTCACTTTAAGCACCTTCTAAACCTCATTTTGCATCGTCTCATTCTCTTTAAAGTCACTTTAAGCACCTTCTAAACCTCATTTTGCATCGTCTCATTCTCTTTAGAGTCACCTTAAGCACCTTCTAAACCTCATTTTGCATCGTCTCATTCTCTTTAAAGTCACCTTAAGCACCTTCTAAACCTCATTTTGCATCGTCTCATTCTCTTTAAAGTCACTTTAAGCACCTTCTAAACCTCATTTTGCATCGTCTCATTCTCTTTAAAGTCACCTTAAGCACCTTCTTAACCTCATTTTGCATCGTCTCATTCTCTTTAAAGTCACCTTAAGCACCTTCTAAACCTCATTTTGCATCGTCTCATTCTCTTTAACCGTCACCCGTTCAACCAAACCTACATACGTAGACGTTCAACCGGACTACCCGGGTAGTCCATACATTTTGTATGGGAGACTCCGTTTTCCTGTACTTAAGACTTAATAACTTTTTATCTAGACGTCGGATCGATTTAAAATTTTCAGTGAAGATACTTGATGGTGTTTCTCAAAATATTGTATAACTTTTATAATTTTAAAAATTCATTAAATATGTTAATTTGAGGTTCCAAAAAAATTCACCCTTCACATCTATGACCCAAACCTGTGTAGCTTCAACATTTTACATAGGAGCTTGCATTTTCGGTATTTCAGTATACATATCTTTGATCATTAAAGCTGAATTGCTTGAAATTTTCAGAAAATTATTCAATTTTTTTTCCAAAAGTGTTTGAGAAATGTTCAATGTTCAAGTAGGAATGTTTCATTCGAAAACACGAATTCGATAATTCAAACATTTATGCCTTACGTATAGGTATTAAAATCTTAATCTAATATTAAATACAAGTATGCTACACATCAATTTGTTCAGAAAATGTGCGCCACAAACACGTTTATTAATCCGCTTCTAGTCGACTATGTGTGTGATTCAAAGTTCAAGAAAAGCTAAGTTAAAGTGCGCGTTATGGAAAATATCAATCCTTAGAATAGATAAAACCGAACAGACTTATAGAAGAATTACTAGGAACAATATTTCTGACGAAAAAAAGAATTAAATAACGGACAAAACTCTGTTCCCAGTTGGAGCATGAAGGTAGCATGAAGCGACAAAGAGTTAATTAATTTTTACAATATGTTATGCAATTTTCCAAAAAATTTCAAGTAGTTAAGTATTTACGAGCAAATATCAGTACTAAAATATAGAAAAAGCCAACTTCTATGTCAAATATATGAACTACACAGATAAATGGTTATAAATGTGAATGGTGAAATTTTTTGGAACCTCAAATTAACATAATTAATGAATTTTTAAAATTATAAAAATTATACAATATTTTTGGAAACACCCTCAAGTATCTTCACTGAAAATTTCAAATCGATCCGACATGTAGATAAAAAGTTATTAAGTCTTAAGTACAGGAAAACGGAATCTCCCATACAAAATGTATGGACTACCCAGGTAGTCCGGTTGAACGTTTGAGGGGTATCAACCGAAAAACGCAAATAAAAATTATTTAAATTCCTTGGAAATTT
>NW_026525302.1:0-36831 GCF_943734705.1 Anopheles coustani
GAATGAGACGATGCAAAATGAGGTTTAGAAGGTGCTTAAGGTGACTTTAAAGAGAATGAGACGATGCAAAATGAGGTTTAGAAGGTGCTTAAGGTGACTTTAAAGAGAATGAGACGATGCAAAATGGTGTTTAGAAGGTGCTTAAAGTGACTTTAAAGAGAATGAGACGATGCAAAATGAGGTTTAGAAGGTGCTTAAGGTGACTTTAAAGAGAATGAGACGATGCAAAATGGTGTTTAGAAGGTGCTTAAGGTGACTTTAAAGAGAATGAGACGATGCAAAATGGTGTTTAGAAGGTGCTTAAGGTGACTTTAAAGAGAATGAGACGATGGAAAATGGTGTTTAGAAGGTGCTTAAGGTGACTTTAAAGAGAATGAGACGATGCAAAATGGTGTTTAGAAGGTGCTTAAAGTGACTTTAAAGAGAATGAGACGATGCAAAATGGTGTTTAGAAGGTGCTTAAGGTGACTTTAAAGAGAATGAGACGATGCAAAATGAGGTTTAGAAGGTGCTTAAAGTGACTTTAAAGAGAATGAGACGATGCAAAATGGTGTTTAGAAGGTGCTTAAGGTGACTTTAAAGAGAATGAGACGATGCAAAATGAGGTTTAGAAGGTGCTTAAAGTGACTTTAAAGAGAATGAGACGATGCAAAATGGTGTTTAGAAGGTGCTTAAGGTGACTTTAAAGAGAATGAGACGATGCAAAATGAGGTTTAGAAGGTGCTTAAAGTGACTTTAAAGAGAATGAGACGATGCAAAATGGTTTAGAAGGTGCTTAAGGTTACTTTAAAGAGAATGAGACGATGCAAAATGAGGTTTTAGAAGGTGCTTAAAGTGACTTTAAAGAGAATGAGACGATGCAAAATGGTGTTTAGAAGGTGCTTAAAGTGACTTTAAAGAGAATGAGACGATGCAAAATGAGGTTTAGAAGGTGCTTAAAGTGACTTTAAAGAGAATGAGACGATGCAAAATGAGGTTTAGAAGGTGCTTAAGGTGACTTTAAAGAGAATGAGACGATGCAAAATGAGGTTTAGAAGGTGCTTAAAGTGACTTTAAAGAGAATGAGACGATGCAAAAGGGTGTTTAGAAGGTGCTTAAAGTGACTTTAAAGAGAATGAGACGATGCAAAATGGTGTTTAGAAGGTGCTTAAGGTGACTTTAAAGAGAATGAGACGATGCAAAATGGTGTTTAGAAGGTGCTTAAAGTGACTTTAAAGAGAATGAGACGATGCAAAATGAGGTTTAGAAGGTGCTTAAAGTGACTTTAAAGAGAATGAGACGATGCCTTAAAGTGACTTTAAAGAGAATGAGACGATGCAAAATGGTGTTTAGAAGGTGCTTAAGGTGACTTTAAAGAGAATGAGACGATGCAAAATGGTGTTTAGAAGGTGCTTAAGGTTACTTTAAAGAGAATGAGACGATGCAAAATGGTGTTTAGAAGGTGCTTAAGGTGACTTTAAAGAGAATGAGACGATGCAAAATGGTGTTTAGAAGGTGCTTAAAGTGACTTTAAAGAGAATGAGACGATGCAAAATGAGGTTTAGAAGGTGCTTAAAGTGACTTTAAAGAGAATGAGACGATGCAAAATGAGGTTTAGAAGGTGCTTAAAGTGACTTTAAAGAGAATGAGACGATGCAAAATGGTGTTTAGAAGGTGCTTAAGGTTACTTTAAAGAGAATGAGACGATGCAAAATGGTGTTTAGAAGGTGCTTAAGGTGACTTTAAAGAGAATGAGACGATGCAAAATGGTGTTTAGAAGGTGCTTAAGGTGACTTTAAAGAGAATGAGACGATGCAAAATGAGGTTTAGAAGGTGCTTAAGGTGACTTTAAAGAGAATGAGACGATGCAAAATGAGGTTTAGAAGGTGCTTAAAGTGACTTTAAAGAGAATGAGACGATGCAAAATGAGGTTTAGAAGGTGCTTAAGGTGACTTTAAAGAGAATGAGACGATGCAAAATGAGGTTTAGAAGGTGCTTAAAGTGACTTTAAAGAGAATGAGACGATGCAAAATGGTGTTTAGAAGGTGCTTAAGGTGACTTTAAAGAGAATGAGACGATGCAAAATGGTGTTTAGAAGGTGCTTAAGGTGACTTTAAAGAGAATGAGACGATGCAAAATGAGGTTTAGAAGGTGCTTAAAGTGACTTTAAAGAGAATGAGACGATGCAAAATGGTGTTTAGAAGGTGCTTAAAGTGACTTTAAAGAGAATGAGACGATGCAAAATGGTGTTTAGAAGGTGCTTAGGGTTACTTTAAAGAGAATGAGACGATGCAAAATGGTGTTTAGAAGGTGCTTAAAGTGACTTTAAAGAGAATGAGACGATGCAAAATGAGGTTTAGAAGGTGCTTAAAGTGACTTTAAAGAGAATGAGACGATGCAAAATGGTGTTTAGAAGGTGCTTAAGGTTACTTTAAAGAGAATGAGACGATGCAAAATGGTGTTTAGAAGGTGCTTAAGGTGACTTTAAAGAGAATGAGACGATGCAAAATGGTGTTTAGAAGGTGCTTAAGGTGACTTTAAAGAGAATGAGACGATGCAAAATGAGGTTTAGAAGGTGCTTAAAGTGACTTTAAAGAGAATGAGACGATGCAAAATGGTGTTTAGAAGGTGCTTAAGGTGACTTTAAAGAGAATGAGACGATGCAAAATGAGGTTTAGAAGGTGCTTAAAGTGACTTTAAAGAGAATGAGACGATGCAAAATGGTGTTTAGAAGGTGCTTAAGGTGACTTTAAAGAGAATGAGACGATGCAAAATGGTGTTTAGAAGGTGCTTAAGGTGACTTTAAAGAGAATGAGACGATGCAAAATGAGGTTTAGAAGGTGCTTAAAGTGACTTTAAAGAGAATGAGACGATGCAAAATGAGGTTTAGAAGGTGCTTAAAGTGACTTTAAAGAGAATGAGACGATGCAAAATGGTGTTTAGAAGGTGCTTAAGGTGACTTTAAAGAGAATGAGACGATGCAAAATGGTGTTTAGAAGGTGCTTAAGGTGACTTTAAAGAGAATGAGACGATGCAAAATGAGGTTTAGAAGGTGCTTAAAGTGACTTTAAAGAGAATGAGACGATGCAAAATGGTGTTTAGAAGGTGCTTAAGGTGACTTTAAAGAGAATGAGACGATGCAAAATGAGGTTTAGAAGGTGCTTAAAGTGACTTTAAAGAGAATGAGACGATGCAAAATGGTGTTTAGAAGGTGCTTAAGGTGACTTTAAAGAGAATGAGACGATGCAAAATGAGGTTTAGAAGGTGCTTAAGGTTACTTTAAAGAGAATGAGACGATGCAAAATGAGGTTTAGAAGGTGCTTAAGGTGACTTTAAAGAGAATGAGACGATGCAAAATGAGGTTTAGAAGGTGCTTAAAGTGACTTTAAAGAGAATGAGACGATGCAAAATGGTGTTTAGAAGGTGCTTAGGGTTACTTTAAAGAGAATGAGACGATGCAAAATGGTGTTTAGAAGGTGCTTAAAGTGACTTTAAAGAGAATGAGACGATGCAAAATGAGGTTTAGAAGGTGCTTAAAGTGACTTTAAAGAGAATGAGACGATGCAAAATGGTGTTTAGAAGGTGCTTAAGGTTACTTTAAAGAGAATGAGACGATGCAAAATGGTGTTTAGAAGGTGCTTAAAGTGACTTTAAAGAGAATGAGACGATGCAAAATGGTGTTTAGAAGGTGCTTAAAGTGACTTTAAAGAGAATGAGACGATGCAAAATGAGGTTTAGAAGGTGCTTAAAGTGACTTTAAAGAGAATGAGACGATGCAAAATGAGGTTTAGAAGGTGCTTAAAGTGACTTTAAAGAGAATGAGACGATGCAAAATGGTGTTTAGAAGGTGCTTAAGGTTACTTTAAAGAGAATGAGACGATGCAAAATGATGTTTAGAAGGTGCTTAAAGTGACTTTAAAGAGAATGAGACGATGCAAAATGAGGTTTAGAAGGTGCTTAAGGTGACTTTAAAGAGAATGAGACGATGCAAAATGGTGTTTAGAAGGTGCTTAAGGTGACTTTAAAGAGAATGAGACGATGCAAAATGGTGTTTAGAAGGTGCTTAAAGTGACTTTAAAGAGAATGAGACGATGCAAAATGGTGTTTAGAAGGTGCTTAAGGTGACTTTAAAGAGAATGAGACGATGCAAAATGGTGTTTAGAAGGTGCTTAAAGTGACTTTAAAGAGAATGAGACGATCCAAAATGAGGTTTAGAAGGTGCTTAAAGTGACTTTAAAGAGAATGAGACGATGCAAAATGAGGTTTAGAAGGTGCTTAAAGTGACTTTAAAGAGAATGAGACGATGCAAAATGGTGTTTAGAAGGTGCTTAAGGTGACTTTAAAGAGAATGAGACGATGCAAAATGGTGTTTAGAAGGTGCTTAAAGTGACTTTAAAGAGAATGAGACGATGCAAAATGGTGTTTAGAAGGTGCTTAAGGTGACTTTAAAGAGAATGAGACGATGCAAAATGGTGTTTAGAAGGTGCTTAAAGTGACTTTAAAGAGAATGAGACGATGCAAAATGGTGTTTAGAAGGTGCTTAAAGTGACTTTAAAGAGAATGAGACGATGCAAAAATGAGGTTTAGAAGGTGCTTAAAGTGACTTTAAAGAGAATGAGACGATGCAAAATGGTGTTTAGAAGGTGCTTAGGGTTACTTTAAAGAGAATGAGACGATGCAAAATGGTGTTTAGAAGGTGCTTAAGGTGACTTTAAAGAGAATGAGACGATGCAAAATGAGGTTTAGAAGGTGCTTAAAGTGACTTTAAAGAGAATGAGACGATGCAAAATGGTGTTTAGAAGGTGCTTAAGGTGACTTTAAAGAGAATGAGACGATGCAAAATGGTGTTTAGAAGGTGCTTAAAGTGACTTTAAAGAGAATGAGACGATGCAAAATGGTGTTTAGAAGGTGCTTAAGGTTACTTTAAAGAGAATGAGACGATGCAAAATGGTGTTTAGAAGGTGCTTAAAGTGACTTTAAAGAGAATGAGACGATGCAAAATGAGGTTTAGAAGGTGCTTAAAGTGACTTTAAAGAGAATGAGACGATGCAAAATGAGGTTTAGAAGGTGCTTAAAGTGACTTTAAAGAGAATGAGACGATGCAAAATGAGGTTTAGAAGGTGCTTAAGGTGACTTTAAAGAGAATGAGACGATGCAAAATGGTGTTTAGAAGGTGCTTAAGGTGACTTTAAAGAGAATGAGACGATGCAAAAGGGTGTTTAGAAGGTGCTTAAGGTGACTTTAAAGAGAATGAGACGATGCAAAATGGTGTTTAGAAGGTGCTTAAGGTGACTTTAAAGAGAATGAGACGATGCAAAATGGTGTTTAGAAGGTGCTTAAGGTGACTTTAAAGAGAATGAGACGATGCAAAATGAGGTTTAGAAGGTGCTTAAAGTGACTTTAAAGAGAATGAGACGATGCAAAATGGTGTTTAGAAGGTGCTTAAGGTTACTTTAAAGAGAATGAGACGATGCAAAATGAGGTTTAGAAGGTGCTTAAGGTGACTTTAAAGAGAATGAGACGATGCAAAATGAGGTTTAGAAGGTGCTTAAAGTGACTTTAAAGAGAATGAGACGATGCAAAATGGTGTTTAGAAGGTGCTTAAGGTGACTTTAAAGAGAATGAGACGATGCAAAATGGTGTTTAGAAGGTGCTTAAAGTGACTTTAAAGAGAATGAGACGATCCAAAATGGTGTTTAGAAGGTGCTTAAAGTGACTTTAAAGAGAATGAGACGATGCAAAATGGTGTTTAGAAGGTGCTTAAGGTGACTTTAAAGAGAATGAGACGATGCAAAATGGTGTTTAGAAGGTGCTTAAAGTGACTTTAAAGAGAATGAGACGATGCAAAATGGTGTTTAGAAGGTGCTTAAAGTGACTTTAAAGAGAATGAGACGATGCAAAATGAGGTTTAGAAGGTGCTTAAAGTGACTTTAAAGAGAATGAGACGATGCAAAATGGTGTTTAGAAGGTGCTTAGGGTTACTTTAAAGAGAATGAGACGATGCAAAATGGTGTTTAGAAGGTGCTTAAGGTGACTTTAAAGAGAATGAGACGATGCAAAATGAGGTTTAGAAGGTGCTTAAAGTGACTTTAAAGAGAATGAGACGATGCAAAATGGTGTTTAGAAGGTGCTTAAGGTGACTTTAAAGAGAATGAGACGATGCAAAATGAGGTTTAGAAGGTGCTTAAAGTGACTTTAAAGAGAATGAGACGATGCAAAATGGTGTTTAGAAGGTGCTTAAGGTGACTTTAAAGAGAATGAGACGATGCAAAATGAGGTTTAGAAGGTGCTTAAAGTGACTTTAAAGAGAATGAGACGATGCAAAATGGTGTTTAGAAGGTGCTTAAGGTGACTTTAAAGAGAATGAGACGATGCAAAATGGTGTTTAGAAGGTGCTTAAGGTGACTTTAAAGAGAATGAGACGATGCAAAATGAGGTTTAGAAGGTGCTTAAAGTGACTTTAAAGAGAATGAGACGATGCAAAATGAGGTTTAGAAGGTGCTTAAGGTGACTTTAAAGAGAATGAGACGATGCAAAATGGTGTTTAGAAGGTGCTTAAGGTGACTTTAAAGAGAATGAGACGATGCAAAATGAGGTTTAGAAGGTGCTTAAAGTGACTTTAAAGAGAATGAGACGATGCAAAATGAGGTTTAGAAGGTGCTTAAAGTGACTTTAAAGAGAATGAGACGATGCAAAATGGTGTTTAGAAGGTGCTTAAGGTGACTTTAAAGAGAATGAGACGATGCAAAATGGTGTTTAGAAGGTGCTTAAGGTGACTTTAAAGAGAATGAGACGATGCAAAATGAGGTTTAGAAGGTGCTTAAAGTGACTTTAAAGAGAATGAGACGATGCAAAATGGTGTTTAGAAGGTGCTTAAGGTGACTTTAAAGAGAATGAGACGATGCAAAATGAGGTTTAGAAGGTGCTTAAAGTGACTTTAAAGAGAATGAGACGATGCAAAATGGTGTTTAGAAGGTGCTTAAGGTGACTTTAAAGAGAATGAGACGATGCAAAATGAGGTTTAGAAGGTGCTTAAGGTTACTTTAAAGAGAATGAGACGATGCAAAATGAGGTTTAGAAGGTGCTTAAGGTGACTTTAAAGAGAATGAGACGATGCAAAATGGTGTTTAGAAGGTGCTTAAGGTGACTTTAAAGAGAATGAGACGATGCAAAATGGTGTTTAGAAGGTGCTTAAGGTTACTTTAAAGAGAATGAGACGATGCAAAATGAGGTTTAGAAGGTGCTTAAGGTGACTTTAAAGAGAATGAGACGATGCAAAATGGTGTTTAGAAGGTGCTTAAGGTGACTTTAAAGAGAATGAGACGATGCAAAATGGTGTTTAGAAGGTGCTTAAGGTTACTTTAAAGAGAATGAGACGATGCAAAATGGTGTTTAGAAGGTGCTTAAGGTGACTTTAAAGAGAATGAGACGATGCAAAATGAGGTTTAGAAGGTGCTTAAGGTGACTTTAAAGAGAATGAGACGATGCAAAATGGTGTTTAGAAGGTGCTTAAGGTGACTTTAAAGAGAATGAGACGATGCAAAATGGTGTTTAGAAGGTGCTTAAGGTTACTTTAAAGAGAATGAGACGATGCAAAATGGTGTTTAGAAGGTGCTTAAGGTGACTTTAAAGAGAATGAGACGATGCAAAATGGTGTTTAGAAGGTGCTTAAAGTGACTTTAAAGAGAATGAGACGATGCAAAATGGTGTTTAGAAGGTGCTTAAAGTGACTTTAAAGAGAATGAGACGATGCAAAATGGTGTTTAGAAGGTGCTTAAAGTGACTTTAAAGAGAATGAGACGATGCAAAATGGTGTTTAGAAGGTGCTTAAGGTGACTTTAAAGAGAATGAGACGATGCAAAATGGTGTTTAGAAGGTGCTTAAAGTGACTTTAAAGAGAATGAGACGATGCAAAATGGTGTTTAGAAGGTGCTTAAAGTGACTTTAAAGAGAATGAGACGATGCAAAATGAGGTTTAGAAGGTGCTTAAAGTGACTTTAAAGAGAATGAGACGATGCAAAATGAGGTTTAGAAGGTGCTTAGGGTTACTTTAAAGAGAATGAGACGATGCAAAATGGTGTTTAGAAGGTGCTTAAGGTGACTTTAAAGAGAATGAGACGATGCAAAATGAGGTTTAGAAGGTGCTTAAAGTGACTTTAAAGAGAATGAGACGATGCAAAATGGTGTTTAGAAGGTGCTTAAGGTGACTTTAAAGAGAATGAGACGATGCAAAATGGTGTTTAGAAGGTGCTTAATGTGACTTTAAAGAGAATGAGACGATGCAAAATGGTGTTTAGAAGGTGCTTAAGGTTACTTTAAAGAGAATGAGACGATGCAAAATGGTGTTTAGAAGGTGCTTAAAGTGACTTTAAAGAGAATGAGACGATGCAAAATGAGGTTTAGAAGGTGCTTAAAGTGACTTTAAAGAGAATGAGACGATGCAAAATGAGGTTTAGAAGGTGCTTAAGGTGACTTTAAAGAGAATGAGACGATGCAAAATGGTGTTTAGAAGGTGCTTAAGGTGACTTTAAAGAGAATGAGACGATGCAAAAGGGTGTTTAGAAGGTGCTTAAGGTGACTTTAAAGAGAATGAGACGATGCAAAATGGTGTTTAGAAGGTGCTTAAGGTGACTTTAAAGAGAATGAGACGATGCAAAATGGTGTTTAGAAGGTGCTTAAGGTGACTTTAAAGAGAATGAGACGATGCAAAATGAGGTTTAGAAGGTGCTTAAAGTGACTTTAAAGAGAATGAGACGATGCAAAATGGTGTTTAGAAGGTGCTTAAGGTTACTTTAAAGAGAATGAGACGATGCAAAATGAGGTTTAGAAGGTGCTTAAAGTGACTTTAAAGAGAATGAGACGATGCAAAATGAGGTTTAGAAGGTGCTTAAAGTGACTTTAAAGAGAATGAGACGATGCAAAATGGTGTTTAGAAGGTGCTTAAGGTGACTTTAAAGAGAATGAGACGATGCAAAATGGTGTTTAGAAGGTGCTTAAGGTGACTTTAAAGAGAATGAGACGATGCAAAATGGTGTTTAGAAGGTGCTTAAGGTGACTTTAAAGAGAATGAGACGATGCAAAATGAGGTTTAGAAGGTGCTTAAAGTGACTTTAAAGAGAATGAGACGATGCAAAATGAGGTTTAGAAGGTGCTTAAAGTGACTTTAAAGAGAATGAGACGATGCAAAATGAGGTTTAGAAGGTGCTTAAGGTGACTTTAAAGAGAATGAGACGATGCAAAATGGTGTTTAGAAGGTGCTTAAGGTGACTTTAAAGAGAATGAGACGATGCAAAATGAGGTTTAGAAGGTGCTTAAAGTGACTTTAAAGAGAATGAGACGATGCAAAATGAGGTTTAGAAGGTGCTTAAGGTGACTTTAAAGAGAATGAGACGATGCAAAATGGTGTTTAGAAGGTGCTTAAGGTTACTTTAAAGAGAATGAGACGATGCAAAATGAGGTTTAGAAGGTGCTTAAAGTGACTTTAAAGAGAATGAGACGATGCAAAATGGTGTTTAGAAGGTGCTTAAGGTTACTTTAAAGAGAATGAGACGATGCAAAATGGTGTTTAGAAGGTGCTTAAGGTGACTTTAAAGAGAATGAGACGATGCAAAATGAGGTTTAGAAGGTGCTTAAAGTGACTTTAAAGAGAATGAGACGATGCAAAATGAGGTTTAGAAGGTGCTTAAAGTGACTTTAAAGAGAATGAGACGATGCAAAATGGTGTTTAGAAGGTGCTTAAGGTGACTTTAAAGAGAATGAGACGATGCAAAATGGTGTTTAGAAGGTGCTTAAGGTGACTTTAAAGAGAATGAGACGATGCAAAATGAGGTTTAGAAGGTGCTTAAAGTGACTTTAAAGAGAATGAGACGATGCAAAATGGTGTTTAGAAGGTGCTTAAGGTGACTTTAAAGAGAATGAGACGATGCAAAATGAGGTTTAGAAGGTGCTTAAAGTGACTTTAAAGAGAATGAGACGATGCAAAATGGTGTTTAGAAGGTGCTTAAGGTGACTTTAAAGAGAATGAGACGATGCAAAATGAGGTTTAGAAGGTGCTTAAGGTTACTTTAAAGAGAATGAGACGATGCAAAATGAGGTTTAGAAGGTGCTTAAGGTGACTTTAAAGAGAATGAGACGATGCAAAATGAGGTTTAGAAGGTGCTTAAAGTGACTTTAAAGAGAATGAGACGATGCAAAATGGTGTTTAGAAGGTGCTTAGGGTTACTTTAAAGAGAATGAGACGATGCAAAATGGTGTTTAGAAGGTGCTTAAAGTGACTTTAAAGAGAATGAGACGATGCAAAATGAGGTTTAGAAGGTGCTTAAAGTGACTTTAAAGAGAATGAGACGATGCAAAATGGTGTTTAGAAGGTGCTTAAGGTTACTTTAAAGAGAATGAGACGATGCAAAATGGTGTTTAGAAGGTGCTTAAAGTGACTTTAAAGAGAATGAGACGATGCAAAATGGTGTTTAGAAGGTGCTTAAAGTGACTTTAAAGAGAATGAGACGATGCAAAATGAGGTTTAGAAGGTGCTTAAAGTGACTTTAAAGAGAATGAGACGATGCAAAATGAGGTTTAGAAGGTGCTTAAAGTGACTTTAAAGAGAATGAGACGATGCAAAATGGTGTTTAGAAGGTGCTTAAGGTTACTTTAAAGAGAATGAGACGATGCAAAATGGTGTTTAGAAGGTGCTTAAAGTGACTTTAAAGAGAATGAGACGATGCAAAATGAGGTTTAGAAGGTGCTTAAGGTGACTTTAAAGAGAATGAGACGATGCAAAATGGTGTTTAGAAGGTGCTTAAGGTGACTTTAAAGAGAATGAGACGATGCAAAATGGTGTTTAGAAGGTGCTTAAAGTGACTTTAAAGAGAATGAGACGATGCAAAATGGTGTTTAGAAGGTGCTTAAGGTGACTTTAAAGAGAATGAGACGATGCAAAATGGTGTTTAGAAGGTGCTTAAAGTGACTTTAAAGAGAATGAGACGATGCAAAATGAGGTTTAGAAGGTGCTTAAAGTGACTTTAAAGAGAATGAGACGATGCAAAATGGTGTTTAGAAGGTGCTTAAAGTGACTTTAAAGAGAATGAGACGATGCAAAATGGTGTTTAGAAGGTGCTTAAAGTGACTTTAAAGAGAATGAGACGATGCAAAATGGTGTTTAGAAGGTGCTTAAAGTGACTTTAAAGAGAATGAGACGATGCAAAATGGTGTTTAGAAGGTGCTTAAGGTGACTTTAAAGAGAATGAGACGATGCAAAATGGTGTTTAGAAGGTGCTTAAAGTGACTTTAAAGAGAATGAGACGATGCAAAATGGTGTTTAGAAGGTGCTTAAAGTGACTTTAAAGAGAATGAGACGATGCAAAATGAGGTTTAGAAGGTGCTTAAAGTGACTTTAAAGAGAATGAGACGATGCAAAATGGTGTTTAGAAGGTGCTTAGGGTTACTTTAAAGAGAATGAGACGATGCAAAATGGTGTTTAGAAGGTGCTTAAGGTGACTTTAAAGAGAATGAGACGATGCAAAATGAGGTTTAGAAGGTGCTTAAAGTGACTTTAAAGAGAATGAGACGATGCAAAATGGTGTTTAGAAGGTGCTTAAGGTGACTTTAAAGAGAATGAGACGATGCAAAATGGTGTTTAGAAGGTGCTTAAAGTGACTTTAAAGAGAATGAGACGATGCAAAATGGTGTTTAGAAGGTGCTTAAGGTTACTTTAAAGAGAATGAGACGATGCAAAATGGTGTTTAGAAGGTGCTTAAAGTGACTTTAAAGAGAATGAGACGATGCAAAATGAGGTTTAGAAGGTGCTTAAAGTGACTTTAAAGAGAATGAGACGATGCAAAATGAGGTTTAGAAGGTGCTTAAAGTGACTTTAAAGAGAATGAGACGATGCAAAATGAGGTTTAGAAGGTGCTTAAGGTGACTTTAAAGAGAATGAGACGATGCAAAATGGTGTTTAGAAGGTGCTTAAGGTGACTTTAAAGAGAATGAGACGATGCAAAAGGGTGTTTAGAAGGTGCTTAAGGTGACTTTAAAGAGAATGAGACGATGCAAAATGGTGTTTAGAAGGTGCTTAAGGTGACTTTAAAGAGAATGAGACGATGCAAAATGGTGTTTAGAAGGTGCTTAAGGTGACTTTAAAGAGAATGAGACGATGCAAAATGAGGTTTAGAAGGTGCTTAAAGTGACTTTAAAGAGAATGAGACGATGCAAAATGGTGTTTAGAAGGTGCTTAAGGTTACTTTAAAGAGAATGAGACGATGCAAAATGAGGTTTAGAAGGTGCTTAAAGTGACTTTAAAGAGAATGAGACGATGCAAAATGAGGTTTAGAAGGTGCTTAAAGTGACTTTAAAGAGAATGAGACGATGCAAAATGGTGTTTAGAAGGTGCTTAAGGTGACTTTAAAGAGAATGAGACGATGCAAAATGGTGTTTAGAAGGTGCTTAAGGGGACTTTAAAGAGAATGAGACGATGCAAAATGGTGTTTAGAAGGTGCTTAAGGTGACTTTAAAGAGAATGAGACGATGCAAAATGAGGTTTAGAAGGTGCTTAAAGTGACTTTAAAGAGAATGAGACGATGCAAAATGAGGTTTAGAAGGTGCTTAAAGTGACTTTAAAGAGAATGAGACGATGCAAAATGAGGTTTAGAAGGTGCTTAAAGTGACTTTAAAGAGAATGAGACGATGCAAAATGAGGTTTAGAAGGTGCTTAAAGTGACTTTAAAGAGAATGAGACGATGCAAAATGGTGTTTAGAAGGTGCTTAAGGTGACTTTAAAGAGAATGAGACGATGCAAAATGAGGTTTAGAAGGTGCTTAAGGTGACTTTAAAGAGAATGAGACGATGCAAAATGGTGTTTAGAAGGTGCTTAAGGTGACTTTAAAGAGAATGAGACGATGCAAAATGAGGTTTAGAAGGTGCTTAAGGTGACTTTAAAGAGAATGAGACGATGCAAAATGGTGTTTAGAAGGTGCTTAAGGTTACTTTAAAGAGAATGAGACGATGCAAAATGAGGTTTAGAAGGTGCTTAAAGTGACTTTAAAGAGAATGAGACGATGCAAAATGGTGTTTAGAAGGTGCTTAAGGTGACTTTAAAGAGAATGAGACGATGCAAAATGGTGTTTAGAAGGTGCTTAAGGTGACTTTAAAGAGAATGAGACGATGCAAAATGAGGTTTAGAAGGTGCTTAAAGTGACTTTAAAGAGAATGAGACGATGCAAAATGAGGTTTAGAAGGTGCTTAAAGTGACTTTAAAGAGAATGAGACGATGCAAAATGGTGTTTAGAAGGTGCTTAAGGTGACTTTAAAGAGAATGAGACGATGCAAAATGGTGTTTAGAAGGTGCTTAAGGTGACTTTAAAGAGAATGAGACGATGCAAAATGAGGTTTAGAAGGTGCTTAAAGTGACTTTAAAGAGAATGAGACGATGCAAAATGGTGTTTAGAAGGTGCTTAAGGTGACTTTAAAGAGAATGAGACGATGCAAAATGAGGTTTAGAAGGTGCTTAAAGTGACTTTAAAGAGAATGAGACGATGCAAAATGGTGTTTAGAAGGTGCTTAAGGTGACTTAAAAGAGAATGAGACGATGCAAAATGAGGTTTAGAAGGTGCTTAAGGTTACTTTAAAGAGAATGAGACGATGCAAAATGAGGTTTAGAAGGTGCTTAAGGTGACTTTAAAGAGAATGAGACGATGCAAAATGGTGTTTAGAAGGTGCTTAAGGTGACTTTAAAGAGAATGAGACGATGCAAAATGGTGTTTAGAAGGTGCTTAAGGTTACTTTAAAGAGAATGAGACGATGCAAAATGAGGTTTAGAAGGTGCTTAAGGTGACTTTAAAGAGAATGAGACGATGCAAAATGGTGTTTAGAAGGTGCTTAAGGTGACTTTAAAGAGAATGAGACGATGCAAAATGGTGTTTAGAAGGTGCTTAAGGTTACTTTAAAGAGAATGAGACGATGCAAAATGGTGTTTAGAAGGTGCTTAAGGTGACTTTAAAGAGAATGAGACGATGCAAAATGAGGTTTAGAAGGTGCTTAAGGTGACTTTAAAGAGAATGAGACGATGCAAAATGGTGTTTAGAAGGTGCTTAAGGTGACTTTAAAGAGAATGAGACGATGCAAAAGGGTGTTTAGAAGGTGCTTAAGGTTACTTTAAAGAGAATGAGACGATGCAAAATGAGGTTTAGAAGATGCTTAAGGTGACTTTAAAGAGAATGAGACGATGCAAAATGGTGTTTAGAAGGTGCTTAAGGTGACTTTAAAGAGAATGAGACGATGCAAAATGGTGTTTAGAAGGTGCTTAAGGTTACTTTAAAGAGAATGAGACGATGCAAAATGAGGTTTAGAAGGTGCTTAAGGTGACTTTAAAGAGAATGAGACGATGCAAAATGAGGTTTAGAAGGTGCTTAAAGTGACTTTAAAGAGAATGAGACGATGCAAAATGGTGTTTAGAAGGTGCTTAAGGTGACTTTAAAGAGAATGAGACGATGCAAAATGAGGTTTAGAAGGTGCTTAAGGTTACTTTAAAGAGAATGAGACGATGCAAAATGAGGTTTAGAAGGTGCTTAAGGTGACTTTAAAGAGAATGAGACGATGCAAAATGGTGTTTAGAAGGTGCTTAAGGTGACTTTAAAGAGAATGAGACGATGCAAAATGGTGTTTAGAAGGTGCTTAAGGTTACTTTAAAGAGAATGAGACGATGCAAAATGAGGTTTAGAAGGTGCTTAAGGTGACTTTAAAGAGAATGAGACGATGCAAAATGGTGTTTAGAAGGTGCTTAATGTGACTTTAAAGAGAATGAGACGATGCAAAATGGTGTTTAGAAGGTGCTTAAGGTTACTTTAAAGAGAATGAGACGATGCAAAATGGTGTTTAGAAGGTGCTTAAGGTGACTTTAAAGAGAATGAGACGATGCAAAATGAGGTTTAGAAGGTGCTTAAGGTGACTTTAAAGAGAATGAGACGATGCAAAATGGTGTTTAGAAGGTGCTTAAGGTGACTTTAAAGAGAATGAGACGATGCAAAATGGTGTTTAGAAGGTGCTTAAGGTGACTTTAAAGAGAATGAGACGATGCAAAATGGTGTTTAGAAGGTGCTTAAAGTGACTTTAAAGAGAATGAGACGATGCAAAATGAGGTTTAGAAGGTGCTTAAAGTGACTTTAAAGAGAATGAGACGATGCAAAATGGTGTTTAGAAGGTGCTTAAGGTGACTTTAAAGAGAATGAGACGATGCAAAATGGTGTTTAGAAGGTGCTTAAGGTTACTTTAAAGAGAATGAGACGATGCAAAATGGTGTTTAGAAGGTGCTTAAGGTGACTTTAAAGAGAATGAGACGATGCAAAATGAGGTTTAGAAGGTGCTTAAGGTGACTTTAAAGAGAATGAGACGATGCAAAATGGTGTTTAGAAGGTGCTTAAGGTGACTTTAAAGAGAATGAGACGATGCAAAATGAGGTTTAGAAGGTGCTTAAAGTGACTTTAAAGAGAATGAGACGATGCAAAATGAGGTTTAGAAGGTGCTTAAAGTGACTTTAAAGAGAATGAGACGATGCAAAAGGGTGTTTAGAAGGTGCTTAAAGTGACTTTAAAGAGAATGAGACGATGCAAAATGGTGTTTAGAAGGTGCTTAAGGTGACTTTAAAGAGAATGAGACGATGCAAAATGGTGTTTAGAAGGTGCTTAAGGTGACTTTAAAGAGAATGAGACGATGCAAAATGAGGTTTAGAAGGTGCTTAAAGTGACTTTAAAGAGAATGAGACGATGCAAAATGAGGTTTAGAAGGTGCTTAAGGTGACTTTAAAGAGAATGAGACGATGCAAAATGAGGTTTAGAAGGTGCTTAAAGTGACTTTAAAGAGAATGAGACGATGCAAAATGAGGTTTAGAAGGTGCTTAAGGTGACTTTAAAGAGAATGAGACGATGCAAAATGGTGTTTAGAAGGTGCTTAAAGTGACTTTAAAGAGAATGAGACGATGCAAAATGGTGTTTAGAAGGTGCTTAAGGTGACTTTAAAGAGAATGAGACGATGCAAAATGAGGTTTAGAAGGTGCTTAAAGTGACTTTAAAGAGAATGAGACGATGCAAAATGGTGTTTAGAAGGTGCTTAAGGTGACTTTAAAGAGAATGAGACGATGCAAAATGGTGTTTAGAAGGTGCTTAAGGTGACTTTAAAGAGAATGAGACGATGCAAAATGGTGTTTAGAAGGTGCTTAAGGTGACTTTAAAGAGAATGAGACGATGCAAAATGGTGTTTAGAAGGTGCTTAAGGTGACTTTAAAGAGAATGAGACGATGCAAAATGAGGTTTAGAAGGTGCTTAAGGTGACTTTAAAGAGAATGAGACGATGCAAAATGAGGTTTAGAAGGTGCTTAAGGTGACTTTAAAGAGAATGAGACGATGCAAAATGGTGTTTAGAAGGTGCTTAAAGTGACTTTAAAGAGAATGAGACGATGCAAAATGGTGTTTAGAAGGTGCTTAAGGTGACTTTAAAGAGAATGAGACGATGCAAAATGAGGTTTAGAAGGTGCTTAAAGTGACTTTAAAGAGAATGAGACGATGCAAAATGAGGTTTAGAAGGTGCTTAAAGTGACTTTAAAGAGAATGAGACGATGCAAAATGAGGTTTAGAAGGTGCTTAAGGTGACTTTAAAGAGAATGAGACGATGCAAAATGAGGTTTAGAAGGTGCTTAAAGTGACTTTAAAGAGAATGAGACGATGCAAAATGGTGTTTAGAAGGTGCTTAAGGTGACTTTAAAGAGAATGAGACGATGCAAAATGAGGTTTAGAAGGTGCTTAAGGTGACTTTAAAGAGAATGAGACGATGCAAAATGGTGTTTAGAAGGTGCTTAAGGTTACTTTAAAGAGAATGAGACGATGCAAAATGGTGTTTAGAAGGTGCTTAAGGTGACTTTAAAGAGAATGAGACGATGCAAAATGAGGTTTAGAAGGTGCTTAAAGTGACTTTAAAGAGAATGAGACGATGCAAAATGAGGTTTAGAAGGTGCTTAAAGTGACTTTAAAGAGAATGAGACGATGCAAAAGGGTGTTTAGAAGGTGCTTAAAGTGACTTTAAAGAGAATGAGACGATGCAAAATGGTGTTTAGAAGGTGCTTAAGGTGACTTTAAAGAGAATGAAACGATGCAAAATGAGGTTTAGAAGGTGCTTAAGGTTACTTTAAAGAGAATGAGACGATGCAAAATGGTGTTTAGAAGGTGCTTAAAGTGACTTTAAAGAGAATGAGACGATGCAAAATGAGGTTTAGAAGGTGCTTAAGGTGACTTTAAAGAGAATGAGACGATGCAAAATGAGGTTTAGAAGGTGCTTAAGGTGACTTTAAAGAGAATGAGACGATGCAAAATGGTGTTTAGAAGGTGCTTAAGGTGAGACTTTAAAGAGAATGAGACGATGCAAAATGGTGTTTAGAAGGTGCTTAAGGTGACTTTAAAGAGAATGAGACGATGCAAAATGAGGTTTAGAAGGTGCTTAAGGTTACTTTAAAGAGAATGAGACGATGCAAAATGGTGTTTAGAAGGTGCTTAAAGTGACTTTAAAGAGAATGAGACGATGCAAAATGAGGTTTAGAAGGTGCTTAAGGTGACTTTAAAGAGAATGAGACGATGCAAAATGAGGTTTAGATGGTGCTTAAAGTGACTTTAAAGAGAATGAGACGATGCAAAATGGTGTTTAGAAGGTGCTTAAGGTGACTTTAAAGAGAATGAGACGATGCAAAATGAGGTTTAGAAGGTGCTTAAGTGACTTTAAAGAGAATGAGACGATGCAAAATGGTGTTTAGAAGGTGCTTAAGGTGACTTTAAAGAGAATGAGACGATGCAAAATGAGGTTTAGAAGGTGCTTAAAGTGACTTTAAAGAGAATGAGACGATGCAATATGGTGTTTAGAGGTGCTTAAGGTTACTTTAAAGAGAATGAGACGATGCAAAATGAGGTTTAGAAGGTGCTTAAAGTGACTTTAAAGAGAATGAGACGATGCAAAATGGTGTTTAGAAGGTGCTTAGGGTGACTTTAAAGAGAATGAGACGATGCAAAATGAGGTTTAGAAGTGCTTAAGGTGACTTAAAGAGAATGAGACGATGCAAAATGAGGTTTAGAAGGTGCTTAAAGTGACTTTAAAGAGAATGAGACGATGCAAAATGAGGTTTAGAAGGTGCTTAAAGTGACTTTAAAGAGAATGAGACGATGCAAAATGAGGTTTAGAAGGTGCTTAAAGTGACTTTAAAGAGAATGAGACGATGCAAAATGGTGTTTAGAAGGTGCTTAAAGTGACTTTAAAGAGAATGAGACGATGCAAAATGGTGTTTAGAAGGTGCTTAAGGTGACTTTAAAGAGAATGAGACGATGCAAAATGAGGTTTAGAAGGTGCTTAAAGTGACTTTAAAGAGAATGAGACGATGCAAAATGGTGTTTAGAAGGTGCTTAAAGTGACTTTAAAGAGAATGAGACGATGCAAAATGGTGTTTAGAAGGTGCTTAAAGTGACTTTAAAGAGAATGAGACGATGCAAAATGGTGTTTAGAAGGTGCTTAAGGTGACTTTAAAGAGAATGAGACGATGCAAAATGGTGTTTAGAAGGTGCTTAAGGTGACTTTAAAGAGAATGAGACGATGCAAAAGGGTGTTTAGAAGGTGCTTAAAGTGACTTTAAAGAGAATGAGACGATGCAAAATGGTGTTTAGAAGGTGCTTAAAAGTGACTTTAAAGAGAATGAGACGATGCAAAATGAGGTTTAGAAGGTGCTTAAGGTGACTTTAAAGAGAATGAGACGATGCAAAATGAGGTTTAGAAGGTGCTTAAGGTGACTTTAAAGAGAATGAGACGATGCAAAATGGTGTTTAGAAGGTGCTTAAAGTGACTTTAAAGAGAATGAGACGATGCAAAATGGTGTTTAGAAGGTGCTTAAAGTGACTTTAAAGAGAATGAGACGATGCAAAATGGTGTTTAGAAGGTGCTTAAGGTGACTTTAAAGAGAATGAGACGATGCAAAATGGTGTTTAGAAGGTGCTTAAGGTGACTTTAAAGAGAATGAGACGATGCAAAATGAGGTTTAGAAGGTGCTTAAGGTGACTTTAAAGAGAATGAGACGATGCAAAATGAGGTTTAGAAGGTGCTTAAGGTGACTTTAAAGAGAATGAGACGATGCAAAATGAGGTTTAGAAGGTGCTTAAGGTGACTTTAAAGAGAATGAGACGATGCAAAATGGTGTTTAGAAGGTGCTTAAGGTTACTTTAAAGAGAATGAGACGATGCAAAATGTGTTTAGAAGGTGCTTAAGGTGACTTTAAAGAGAATGAGACGATGCAAAATGAGGTTTGGAAGAGTGCTTAAGTGACTTTAAAGAGAATGAGACGATGCAAAATGGTGTTTAGAAGGTGCTTAAGGTGACTTTAAAGAGAATGAGACGATGCAAAATGGTGTTTAGAAGGTGCTTAAGGTGACTTTAAAGAGAATGAGACGATGCAAAATGGTGTTTAGAAGGTGCTTAAGGTGACTTTAAAGAGAATGAGACGATGCAAAATGAGGTTTAGAAGGTGCTTAAGGTTACTTTAAAGAGAATGAGACGATGCAAAATGGTGTTTAGAAGGTGCTTAAAGTGACTTTAAAGAGAATGAGACGATGCAAAATGAGGTTTAGAAGGTGCTTAAGGTGACTTTAAAGAGAATGAGACGATGCAAAATGGTGTTTAGAAGGTGCTTAAGGTGACTTTAAAGAGAATGAGACGATGCAAAATGAGGTTTAGAAGGTGCTTAAGGTGACTTTAAAGAGAATGAGACGATGCAAAATGAGGTTTAGAAGGTGCTTAAAGTGACTTTAAAGAGAATGAGACGATGCAAAATGGTGTTTAGAAGGTGCTTAAGGTGACTTTAAAGAGAATGAGACGATGCAAAATGGTGTTTAGAAGGTGCTTAAGGTTACTTTAAAGAGAATGAGACGATGCAAAATGAGGTTTAGAAGGTGCTTAAGGTGACTTTAAAGAGAATGAGACGATGCAAAATGAGGTTTAGAAGGTGCTTAAGGTGACTTTAAAGAGAATGAGACGATGCAAAATGGTGTTTAGAAGGTGCTTAAAGTGACTTTAAAGAGAATGAGACGATGCAAAATGAGGTTTAGAAGGTGCTTAAAGTGACTTTAAAGAGAATGAGACGATGCAAAATGGTGTTTAGAAGGTGCTTAAAGTGACTTTAAAGAGAATGAGACGATGCAAAATGGTGTTTAGAAGGTGCTTAAGGTGACTTTAAAGAGAATGAGACGATGCAAAATGAGGTTTAGAAGGTGCTTAAAGTGACTTTAAAGAGAATGAGACGATGCAAAATGAGGTTTAGAAGGTGCTTAAAGTGACTTTAAAGAGAATGAGACGATGCAAAAGGGTGTTTAGAAGGTGCTTAAAGTGACTTTAAAGAGAATGAGACGATGCAAAATGGTGTTTAGAAGGTGCTTAAGGTTACTTTAAAGAGAATGAGACGATGCAAAATGGTGTTTAGAAGGTGCTTAAGGTGACTTAAAAGAGAATGAGACGATGCAAAATGAGGTTTAGAAGGTGCTTAAGGTGACTTTAAAGAGAATGAGACGATGCAAAATGGTGTTTAGAAGGTGCTTAAGGTGACTTTAAAGAGAATGAGACGATGCAAAATGGTGTTTAGAAGGTGCTTAAGGTGACTTTAAAGAGAATGAGACGATGCAAAATGGTGTTTAGAAGGTGCTTAAGGTTACTTTAAAGAGAATGAGACGATGCAAAATGGTGTTTAGAAGGTGCTTAAGGTGACTTTAAAGAGAATGAGACGATGCAAAATGGTGTTTAGAAGGTGCTTAAAGTGACTTTAAAGAGAATGAGACGATGCAAAATGGTGTTTAGAAGGTGCTTAAGGTGACTTTAAAGAGAATGAGACGATGCAAAATGGTGTTTAGAAGGTGCTTAAGGTGACTTTAAAGAGAATGAGACGATGCAAAATGGTGTTTAGAAGGTGCTTAAGGTGACTTTAAAGAGAATGAGACGATGCAAAATGAGGTTTAGAAGGTGCTTAAAGTGACTTTAAAGAGAATGAGACGATGCAAAATGGTGTTTAGAAGGTGCTTAAGGTGACTTAAAAGAGAATGAGACGATGCAAAATGAGGTTTAGAAGGTGCTTAAAGTAACTTTAAAGAGAATGAGACGATGCAAAATGAGGTTTAGAAGGTGCTTAAAGTGACTTTAAAGAGAATGAGACGATGCAAAATGGTGTTTAGAAGGTGCTTAAGGTGACTTTAAAGAGAATGAGACGATGCAAAATGAGGTTTAGAAGGTGCTTAAGGTGACTTTAAAGAGAATGAGACGATGCAAAATGAGGTTTAGAAGGTGCTTAAAGTGACTTTAAAGAGAATGAGACGATGCAAAATGAGGTTTAGAAGGTGCTTAAAGTGACTTTAAAGAGAATGAGACGATGCAAAATGGTGTTTAGAAGGTGCTTAAGGTGACTTTAAAGAGAATGAGACGATGCAAAATGAGGTTTAGAAGGTGCTTAAAGTGACTTTAAAGAGAATGAGACGATGCAAAATGGTGTTTAGAAGGTGCTTAAGGTGACTTTAAAGAGAATGAGACGATGCAAAATGTTGTTTAGAAGGTGCTTAAAGTGACTTTAAAGAGAATGAGACGATGCAAAATGGTGTTTAGAAGGTGCTTAAGGTGACTTTAAAGAGAATGAGACGATGCAAAATGAGGTTTAGAAGGTGCTTAAAGTGACTTTAAAGAGAATGAGACGATGCAAAATGAGGTTTAGAAGGTGCTTAAAGTGACTTTAAAGAGAATGAGACGATGCAAAATGAGGTTTAGAAGGTGCTTAAGGTGACTTTAAAGAGAATGAGACGATGCAAAATGAGGTTTAGAAGGTGCTTAAAGTGACTTTAAAGAGAATGAGACGATGCAAAATGGTGTTTAGAAGGTGCTTAAAGTGACTTTAAAGAGAATGAGACGATGCAAAATGGTGTTTAGAAGGTGCTTAAAGTGACTTTAAAGAGAATGAGACGATGCAAAATGAGGTTTAGAAGGTGCTTAAAGTGACTTTAAAGAGAATGAGACGATGCAAAATGAGGTTTAGAAGGTGCTTAAAGTGACTTTAAAGAGAATGAGACGATGCAAAATGGTGTTTAGAAGGTGCTTAGGGTGACTTTAAAGAGAATGAGACGATGCAAAATGAGGTTTAGAAGGTGCTTAAGGTGACTTTAAAGAGAATGAGACGATGCAAAATGAGGTTTAGAAGGTGCTTAAAGTGACTTTAAAGAGAATGAGACGATGCAAAATGGTGTTTAGAAGGTGCTTAAGGTGACTTTAAAGAGAATGAGACGATGCAAAATGAGGTTTAGAAGGTGCTTAAGGTGACTTTAAAGAGAATGAGACGATGCAAAATGGTGTTTAGAAGGTGCTTAAAGTGACTTTAAAGAGAATGAGACGATGCAAAATGAGGTTTAGAAGGTGCTTAAGGTGACTTTAAAGAGAATGAGACGATGCAAAATGAGGTTTAGAAGGTGCTTAAGGTGACTTTAAAGAGAATGAGACGATGCAAAATGAGGTTTAGAAGGTGCTTAAAGTGACTTTAAAGAGAATGAGACGATGCAAAATGGTGTTTAGAAGGTGCTTAAAGTGACTTTAAAGAGAATGAGACGATGCAAAATGGTGTTTAGAAGGTGCTTAAGGTGACTTTAAAGAGAATGAGACGATGCAAAATGGTGTTTAGAAGGTGCTTAAGGTGACTTTAAAGAGAATGAGACGATGCAAAATGAGGTTTAGAAGGTGCTTAAGGTGACTTTAAAGAGAATGAGAAGATGCAAAATGAGGTTTAGAAGGTGCTTAAGGTGACTTTAAAGAGAATGAGACGATGCAAAATGAGGTTTAGAAGGTGCTTAAAGTGACTTTAAAGAGAATGAGACGATGCAAAATGGTGTTTAGAAGGTGCTTAAGGTGACTTTAAAGAGAATGAGACGATGCAAAATGAGGTTTAGAAGGTGCTTAAGGTGACTTTAAAGAGAATGAGACGATGCAAAATGGTGTTTAGAAGGTGCTTAAAGTGACTTTAAAGAGAATGAGACGATGCAAAATGGTGTTTAGAAGGTGCTTAAGGTGACTTTAAAGAGAATGAGACGATGCAAAATGGTGTTTAGAAGGTGCTTAAGGTGACTTTAAAGAGAATGAGACGATGCTAAATGAGGTTTAGAAGGTGCTTAAGGTTACTTTAAAGAGAATGAGACGATGCAAAATGAGGTTTAGAAGGTGCTTAAGGTGACTTTAAAGAGAATGAGACGATGCAAAATGGTGTTTAGAAGGTGCTTAAGGTGACTTTAAAGAGAATGAGACGATGCAAAATGAGGTTTAGAAGGTGCTTAAAGTGACTTTAAAGAGAATGAGACGATGCAAAATGGTGTTTAGAAGGTGCTTAAGGTGACTTTAAAGAGAATGAGACGATGCAAAATGAGGTTTAGAAGGTGCTTAAAGTGACTTTAAAGAGAATGAGACGATGCAAAATGGTGTTTAGAAGGTGCTTAAAGTGACTTTAAAGAGAATGAGACGATGCAAAATGAGGTTTAGAAGGTGCTTAAAGTGACTTTAAAGAGAATGAGACGATGCAAAATGGTGTTTAGAAGGTGCTTAAGGTGACTTTAAAGAGAATGAGACGATGCAAAATGAGGTTTAGAAGGTGCTTAAGGTGACTTTAAAGAGAATGAGACGATGCAAAATGGTGTTTAGAAGGTGCTTAAGGTGACTTTAAAGAGAATGAGACGATGCAAAATGGTGTTTAGAAGGTGCTTAAGGTGACTTTAAAGAGAATGAGACGATGCAAAATGGTGTTTAGAAGGTGCTTAAAGTGACTTTAAAGAGAATGAGACGATGCAAAATGAGGTTTAGAAGGTGCTTAAAGTGACTTTAAAGAGAATGAGACGATGCAAAATGGTGTTTAGAAGGTGCTTAAGGTGACTTTAAAGAGAATGAGACGATGCAAAATGGTGTTTAGAAGGTGCTTAAGGTTACTTTAAAGAGAATGAGACGATGCAAAATGGTGTTTAGAAGGTGCTTAAAGTGACTTTAAAGAGAATGAGACGATTCAAAATGGTGTTTAGAAGGTGCTTAAGGTTACTTTAAAGAGAATGAGACGATGCAAAATGGTGTTTAGAAGGTGCTTAAAGTGACTTTAAAGAGAATGAGACGATGCAAAATGAGGTTTAGAAGGTGCTTAAGGTGACTTTAAAGAGAATGAGACGATGCAAAATGAGGTTTAGAAGGTGCTTAAAGTGACTTTAAAGAGAATGAGACGATGCAAAATGAGGTTTAGAAGGTGCTTAAGGTGACTTTAAAGAGAATGAGACGATGCAAAATGGTGTTTAGAAGGTGCTTAAGGTGACTTTAAAGAGAATGAGACGATGCAAAATGGTGTTTAGAAGGTGCTTAAGGTGACTTTAAAGAGAATGAGACGATGCAAAATGGTGTTTAGAAGGTGCTTAAGGTTACTTTAAAGAGAATGAGACGATGCAAAATGGTGTTTAGAAGGTGCTTAAGGTTACTTTAAAGAGAATGAGACGATGCAAAATGAGGTTTAGAAGGTGCTTAAGGTGACTTTAAAGAGAATGAGACGATGCAAAATGGTGTTTAGAAGGTGCTTAAGGTGACTTTAAAGAGAATGAGACGATGCAAAATGGTGTTTAGAAGGTGCTTAAGGTGACTTTAAAGAGAATGAGACGATGCAAAATGAGGTTTAGAAGGTGCTTAAAGTGACTTTAAAGAGAATGAGACGATGCAAAATGGTGTTTAGAAGGTGCTTAAAGTGACTTTAAAGAGAATGAGACGATGCAAAATGGTGTTTAGAAGGTGCTTAAGGTGACTTTAAAGAGAATGAGACGATGCAAAATGGTGTTTAGAAGGTGCTTAAGGTGACTTTAAAGAGAATGAGACGATGCAAAATGAGGTTTAGAAGGTGCTTAAAGTGACTTTAAAGAGAATGAGACGATGCAAAATGGTGTTTAGAAGGTGCTTAAAGTGACTTTAAAGAGAATGAGACGATGCAAAATGGTGTTTAGAAGGTGCTTAAAGTGACTTTAAAGAGAATGAGACGATGCAAAATGAGGTTTAGAAGGTGCTTAAAGTGACTTTAAAGAGAATGAGACGATGCAAAATGGTGTTTAGAAGGTGCTTAAGGTTACTTTAAAGAGAATGAGACGATGCAAAATGAGGTTTAGAAGGTGCTTAAAGTGACTTTAAAGAGAATGAGACGATGCAAAATGGTGTTTAGAAGGTGCTTAGGGTGACTTTAAAGAGAATGAGACGATGCAAAATGAGGTTTAGAAGGTGCTTAAAGTGACTTTAAAGAGAATGAGACGATGCAAAATGAGGTTTAGAAGGTGCTTAAAGTGACTTTAAAGAGAATGAGACGATGCAAAATGGTGTTTAGAAGGTGCTTAAGGTGACTTTAAAGAGAATGAGACGATGCAAAATGAGGTTTAGAAGGTGCTTAAGGTGACTTTAAAGAGAATGAGACGATGCAAAATGGTGTTTAGAAGGTGCTTAAGGTGACTTTAAAGAGAATGAGACGATGCAAAATGGTGTTTAGAAGGTGCTTAAAGTGACTTTAAAGAGAATGAGACGATGCAAAATGGTGTTTAGAAGGTGCTTAAGGTGACTTTAAAGAGAATGAGACGATGCAAAATGGTGTTTAGAAGGTGCTTAAAGTGACTTTAAAGAGAATGAGACGATGCAAAATGAGGTTTAGAAGGTGCTTAAGGTGACTTTAAAGAGAATGAGACGATGCAAAATGAGGTTTAGAAGGTGCTTAAGGTTACTTTAAAGAGAATGAGACGATGCAAAATGGTGTTTAGAAGGTGCTTAAGGTGACTTTAAAGAGAATGAGACGATGCAAAATGAGGTTTAGAAGGTGCTTAAAGTGACTTTAAAGAGAATGAGACGATGCAAAATGAGGTTTAGAAGGTGCTTAAAGTGACTTTAAAGAGAATGAGACGATGCAAAAGGGTGTTTAGAAGGTGCTTAAAGTGACTTTAAAGAGAATGAGACGATGCAAAATGAGGTTTAGAAGGTGCTTAAAGTGACTTTAAAGAGAATGAGACGATGCAAAATGGTGTTTAGAAGGTGCTTAAGGTGACTTTAAAGAGAATGAGACGATGCAAAATGAGGTTTAGAAGGTGCTTAAGGTGACTTTAAAGAGAATGAGACGATGCAAAATGAGGTTTAGAAGGTGCTTAAAGTGACTTTAAAGAGAATGAGACGATGCAAAATGAGGTTTAGAAGGTGCTTAAAGTGACTTTAAAGAGAATGAGACGATGCAAAATGGTGTTTAGAAGGTGCTTAAGGTGACTTTAAAGAGAATGAGACGATGCAAAATGAGGTTTAGAAGGTGCTTAAAGTGACTTTAAAGAGAATGAGACGATGCAAAATGGTGTTTAGAAGGTGCTTAAAGTGACTTTAAAGAGAATGAGACGATGCAAAATGGTGTTTAGAAGGTGCTTAAGGTGACTTTAAAGAGAATGAGACGATGCAAAATGAGGTTTAGAAGGTGCTTAAGGTGACTTTAAAGAGAATGAGACGATGCAAAATGGTGTTTAGAAGGTGCTTAAGGTGACTTTAAAGAGAATGAGACGATGCAAAATGAGGTTTAGAAGGTGCTTAAGGTGACTTTAAAGAGAATGAGACGATGCAAAATGGTGTTTAGAAGGTGCTTAAGGTGACTTTAAAGAGAATGAGACGATGCAAAATGAGGTTTAGAAGGTGCTTAAAGTGACTTTAAAGAGAATGAGACGATGCAAAATGAGGTTTAGAAGGTGCTTAAGGTGACTTTAAAGAGAATGAGACGATGCAAAATGGTGTTTAGAAGGTGCTTAAAGTGACTTTAAAGAGAATGAGACGATGCAAAATGGTGTTTAGAAGGTGCTTAAGGTTACTTTAAAGAGAATGAGACGATGCAAAATGGTGTTTAGAAGGTGCTTAAGGTGACTTTAAAGAGAATGAGACGATGCAAAATGAGGTTTAGAAGGTGCTTAAGGTGACTTTAAAGAGAATGAGACGATGCAAAATGAGGTTTAGAAGGTGCTTAAAGTGACTTTAAAGAGAATGAGACGATGCAAAATGAGGTTTAGAAGGTGCTTAAAGTGACTTTAAAGAGAATGAGACGATGCAAAATGGTGTTTAGAAGGCGCTTAAGGTGACTTTAAAGAGAATGAGACGATGCAAAATGAGGTTTAGAAGGTGCTTAAGGTGACTTTAAAGAGAATGAGACGATGCAAAATGGTGTTTAGAAGGTGCTTAAAGTGACTTTAAAGAGAATGAGACGATGCAAAATGAGGTTTAGAAGGTGCTTAAGGTGACTTTAAAGAGAATGAGACGATGCAAAATGGTGTTTAGAAGGTGCTTAAGGTGACTTTAAAGAGAATGAGACGATGCAAAATGGTGTTTAGAAGGTGCTTAAGGTGACTTTAAAGAGAATGAGACGATGCAAAATGAGGTTTAGAAGGTGCTTAAGGTGACTTTAAAGAGAATGAGACGATGCAAAATGGTGTTTAGAAGGTGCTTAAGGTGACTTTAAAGAGAATGAGACGATGCAAAATGGTGTTTAGAAGGTGCTTAAGGTGACTTTAAAGAGAATGAGACGATGCAAAATGGTGTTTAGAAGGTGCTTAAAGTGACTTTAAAGAGAATGAGACGATGCAAAATGGTGTTTAGAAGGTGCTTAAGGTGACTTTAAAGAGAATGAGACGATGCAAAATGAGGTTTAGAAGGTGCTTAAAGTGACTTTAAAGAGAATGAGACGATGCAAAATGGTGTTTAGAAGGTGCTTAAGGTGACTTTAAAGAGAATGAGACGATGCAAAATGAGGTTTAGAAGGTGCTTAAAGTGACTTTAAAGAGAATGAGACGATGCAAAATGAGGTTTAGAAGGTGCTTAAAGTGACTTTAAAGAGAATGAGACGATGCAAAAGGGTGTTTAGAAGGTGCTTAAAGTGACTTTAACGAGAATGAGACGATGCAAAATGGTGTTTAGAAGGTGCTTAAAGTGACTTTAAAGAGAATGAGACGATGCAAAATGGTGTTTAGAAGGTGCTTAAGGCGACTTTAAAGAGAATGAGACGATGCAAAATGAGGTTTAGAAGGTGCTTAAGGTGACTTTAAAGAGAATGAGACGATGCAAAATGGTGTTTAGAAGGTGCTTAAGGTGACTTTAAAGAGAATGAGACGATGCAAAATGGTGTTTAGAAGGTGCTTAAGGTGACTTTAAAGAGAATGAGACGATGCAAAATGGTGTTTAGAAGGTGCTTAAGGTTACTTTAAAGAGAATGAGACGATGCAAAATGAGGTTTAGAAGGTGCTTAAAGTGACTTTAAAGAGAATGAGACGATGCAAAATGAGGTTTAGAAGGTGCTTAAGGTGACTTTAAAGAGAATGAGACGATGCAAAATGAGGTTTAGAAGGTGCTTAAAGTGACTTTAAAGAGAATGAGACGATGCAAAATGGTGTTTAGAAGGTGCTTAAGGTGACTTTAAAGAGAATGAGACGATGCAAAATGGTGTTTAGAAGGTGCTTAAGGTGACTTTAAAGAGAATGAGACGATGCAAAATGAGGTTTAGAAGGTGCTTAAAGTGACTTTAAAGAGAATGAGACGATGCAAAATGGTGTTTAGAAGGTGCTTAAGGTTACTTTAAAGAGAATGAGACGATGCAAAATGGTGTTTAGAAGGTGCTTAAGGTGACTTTAAAGAGAATGAGACGATGCAAAATGGTGTTTAGAAGGTGCTTAAGGTGACTTTAAAGAGAATGAGACGATGCAAAATGAGGTTTAGAAGGTGCTTAAGGTGACTTTAAAGAGAATGAGACGATGCAAAATGGTGTTTAGAAGGTGCTTAAGGTGACTTTAAAGAGAATGAGACGATGCAAAATGGTGTTTAGAAGGTGCTTAAAGTGACTTTAAAGAGAATGAGACGATGCAAAATGGTGTTTAGAAGGTGCTTAAGGTGACTTTAAAGAGAATGAGACGATGCAAAATGGTGTTTAGAAGGTGCTTAAGGTGACTTTAAAGAGAATGAGACGATGCAAAATGGTGTTTAGAAGGTGCTTAAGGTGACTTTAAAGAGAATGAGACGATGCAAAATGGTGTTTAGAAGGTGCTTAAAGTGACTTTAAAGAGAATGAGACGATGCAAAATGAGGTTTAGAAGGTGCTTAAGGTGACTTTAAACAGAATGAGACGATGCAAAATGGTGTTTAGAAGGTGCTTAAGGTGACTTTAAAGAGAATGAGACGATGCAAAATGGTGTTTAGAAGGTGCTTAAGGTGACTTTAAAGAGAATGAGACGATGCAAAATGGTGTTTAGAAGGTGCTTAAAGTGACTTTAAAGAGAATGAGACGATGCAAAATGAGGTTTAGAAGGTGCTTAAGGTGACTTTAAAGAGAATGAGACGATGCAAAATGGTGTTTAGAAGGTGCTTAAGGTGACTTTAAAGAGAATGAGACGATGCAAAATGGTGTTTAGAAGGTGCTTAAGGTTACTTTAAAGAGAATGAGACGATGCAAAATGGTGTTTAGAAGGTGCTTAGGGTTACTTTAAAGAGAATGAGACGATGCAAAATGGTGTTTAGAAGGTGCTTAAGGTTACTTTAAAGAGAATGAGACGATGCAAAATGAGGTTTAGAAGGTGCTTAAAGTGACTTTAAAGAGAATGAGACGATGCAAAATGGTGTTTAGAAGGTGCTTAGGGTTACTTTAAAGAGAATGAGACGATGCAAAATGGTGTTTAGAAGGTGCTTAAAGTGACTTTAAAGAGAATGAGACGATGCAAAATGAGGTTTAGAAGGTGCTTAAAGTGACTTTAAAGAGAATGAGACGATGCAAAATGGTGTTTAGAAGGTGCTTAAGGTTACTTTAAAGAGAATGAGACGATGCAAAATGGTGTTTAGAAGGTGCTTAAGGTGACTTTAAAGAGAATGAGACGATGCAAAATGAGGTTTAGAAGGTGCTTAAAGTGACTTTAAAGAGAATGAGACGATGCAAAATGGTGTTTAGAAGGTGCTTAAGGTGACTTTAAAGAGAATGAGACGATGCAAAATGGTGTTTAGAAGGTGCTTAAGGTTACTTTAAAGAGAATGAGACGATGCAAAATGGTGTTTAGAAGGTGCTTAAGGTTACTTTAAAGAGAATGAGACGATGCAAAATGAGGTTTAGAAGGTGCTTAAGGTGACTTTAAAGAGAATGAGACGATGCAAAATGAGGTTTAGAAGGTGCTTAAGGTTACTTTAAAGAGAATGAGACGATGCAAAATGAGGTTTAGAAGGTGCTTAAAGTGACTTTAAAGAGAATGAGACGATGCAAAATGGTGTTTAGAAGGTGCTTAAGGTGACTTTAAAGAGAATGAGACGATGCAAAATGGTGTTTAGAAGGTGCTTAAGGTGACTTTAAAGAGAATGAGACGATGCAAAATGGTGTTTAGAAGGTGCTTAAAGTGACTTTAAAGAGAATGAGACGATGCAAAATGGTGTTTAGAAGGTGCTTAAGGTGACTTTAAAGAGAATGAGACGATGCAAAATGAGGTTTAGAAGGTGCTTAAAGTGACTTTAAAGAGAATGAGACGATGCAAAATGGTGTTTAGAAGGTGCTTAAGGTTACTTTAAAGAGAATGAGACGATGCAAAATGGTGTTTAGAAGGTGCTTAAGGTTACTTTAAAGAGAATGAGACGATGCAAAATGGTGTTTAGAAGGTGCTTAAGGTGACTTTAAAGAGAATGAGACGATGCAAAATGAGGTTTAGAAGGTGCTTAAAGTGACTTTAAAGAGAATGAGACGATGCAAAAGGGTGTTTAGAAGGTGCTTAAAGTGACTTTAAAGAGAATGAGACGATGCAAAATGGTGTTTAGAAGGTGCTTAAGGTTACTTTAAAGAGAATGAGACGATGCAAAATGGTGTTTAGAAGGTGCTTAAAGTGACTTTAAAGAGAATGAGACGATGCAAAATGGTGTTTAGAAGGTGCTTAAGGTGACTTTAAAGAGAATGAGACGATGCAAAATGAGGTTTAGAAGGTGCTTAAAGTGACTTTAAAGAGAATGAGACGATGCAAAAGGGTGTTTAGAAGGTGCTTAAAGTGACTTTAAAGAGAATGAGACGATGCAAAATGAGGTTTAGAAGGTGCTTAAAGTGACTTTAAAGAGAATGAGACGATGCAAAATGGTGTTTAGAAGGTGCTTAAAGTGACTTTAAAGAGAATGAGACGATGCAAAATGGTGTTTAGAAGGTGCTTAAGGTGACTTTAAAGAGAATGAGACGATGCAAAATGGTGTTTAGAAGGTGCTTAAGGTTACTTTAAAGAGAATGAGACGATGCAAAATGAGGTTTAGAAGGTGCTTAAAGTGACTTTAAAGAGAATGAGACGATGCAAAATGGTGTTTAGAAGGTGCTTAAGGTGACTTTAAAGAGAATGAGACGATGCAAAATGGTGTTTAGAAGGTGCTTAAAGTGACTTTAAAGAGAATGAGACGATGCAAAATGAGGTTTAGAAGGTGCTTAAGGTGACTTTAAAGAGAATGAGACGATGCAAAATGGTGTTTAGAAGGTGCTTAAGGTGACTTTAAAGAGAATGTGACGATGCAAAATGGTGTTTAGAAGGTGCTTAAGGTGACTTTAAAGAGAATGAGACGATGCAAAATGGTGTTTAGAAGGTGCTTAAGGTGACTTTAAAGAGAATGAGACGATGCAAAATGAGGTTTAGAAGGTGCTTAAAGTGACTTTAAAGAGAATGAGACGATGCAAAATGAGGTTTAGAAGGTGCTTAAGGTGACTTTATAGAGAATGAGACGATGCAAAATGGTGTTTAGAAGGTGCTTAAGGTGACTTTAAAGAGAATGAGACGATGCAAAATGGTGTTTAGAAGGTGCTTAAGGTTACTTTAAAGAGAATGAGACGATGCAAAATGGTGTTTAGAAGGTGCTTAGGGTTACTTTAAAGAGAATGAGACGATGCAAAATGGTGTTTAGAAGGTGCTTAAGGTGACTTTAAAGAGAATGAGACGATGCAAAATGAGGTTTAGAAGGTGCTTAAAGTGACTTTAAAGAGAATGAGACGATGCAAAATGGTGTTTAGAAGGTGCTTAGGGTTACTTTAAAGAGAATGAGACGATGCAAAATGAGGTTTAGAAGGTGCTTAAGGTGACTTTAAAGAGAATGAGACGATGCAAAATGAGGTTTAGAAGGTGCTTAAGGTTACTTTAAAGAGAATGAGACGATGCAAAATGAGGTTTAGAAGGTGCTTAAGGTGACTTTAAAGAGAATGAGACGATGCAAAATGGTGTTTAGAAGGTGCTTAAGGTGACTTTAAAGAGAATGAGACGATGCAAAATGGTGTTTAGAAGGTGCTTAAGGTGACTTTAAAGAGAATGAGACGATGCAAAATGGTGTTTAGAAGGTGCTTAAAGTGACTTTAAAGAGAATGAGACGATGCAAAATGGTGTTTAGAAGGTGCTTAAGGTGACTTTAAAGAGAATGAGACGATGCAAAATGAGGTTTAGAAGGTGCTTAAAGTGACTTTAAAGAGAATGAGACGATGCAAAATGGTGTTTAGAAGGTGCTTAAGGTTACTTTAAAGAGAATGAGACGATGCAAAATGGTGTTTAGAAGGTGCTTAAGGTTACTTTAAAGAGAATGAGACGATGCAAAATGGTGTTTAGAAGGTGCTTAAGGTGACTTTAAAGAGAATGAGACGATGCAAAATGAGGTTTAGAAGGTGCTTAAAGTGACTTTAAAGAGAATGAGACGATGCAAAAGGGTGTTTAGAAGGTGCTTAAAGTGACTTTAAAGAGAATGAGACGATGCAAAATGAGGTTTAGAAGGTGCTTAAAGTGACTTTAAAGAGAATGAGACGATGCAAAATGGTGTTTAGAAGGTGCTTAAAGTGACTTTAAAGAGAATGAGACGATGCAAAATGGTGTTTAGAAGGTGCTTAAGGTGACTTTAAAGAGAATGAGACGATGCAAAATGAGGTTTAGAAGGTGCTTAAAGTGACTTTAAAGAGAATGAGACGATGCAAAAGGGTGTTTAGAAGGTGCTTAAAGTGACTTTAAAGAGAATGAGACGATGCAAAATGAGGTTTAGAAGGTGCTTAAAGTGACTTTAAAGAGAATGAGACGATGCAAAATGGTGTTTAGAAGGTGCTTAAAGTGACTTTAAAGAGAATGAGACGATGCAAAATGGTGTTTAGAAGGTGCTTAAGGTGACTTTAAAGAGAATGAGACGATGCAAAATGGTGTTTAGAAGGTGCTTAAGGTTACTTTAAAGAGAATGAGACGATGCAAAATGAGGTTTAGAAGGTGCTTAAAGTGACTTTAAAGAGAATGAGACGATGCAAAATGAGGTTTAGAAGGTGCTTAAAGTGACTTTAAAGAGAATGAGACGATGCAAAATGGTGTTTAGAAGGTGCTTAAGGTGACTTTAAAGAGAATGAGACGATGCAAAATGAGGTTTAGAAGGTGCTTAAAGTGACTTTAAAGAGAATGAGACGATGCAAAATGAGGTTTAGAAGGTGCTTAAGGTGACTTTAAAGAGAATGAGACGATGCAAAATGAGGTTTAGAAGGTGCTTAAGGTGACTTTAAAGAGAATGAGACGATGCAAAATGGTGTTTAGAAGGTGCTTAAGGTGACTTTAAAGAGAATGAGACGATGCAAAATGGTGTTTAGAAGGTGCTTAAGGTTACTTTAAAGAGAATGAGACGATGCAAAATGGTGTTTAGAAGGTGCTTAAGGTGACTTTAAAGAGAATGAGACGATCCAAAATGGTGTTTAGAAGGTGCTTAAGGTGACTTTAAAGAGAATGAGACGATGCAAAATGAGGTTTAGAAGGTGCTTAAGGTGACTTTAAAGAGAATGAGACGATGCAAAATGGTGTTTAGAAGGTGCTTAAGGTGACTTTAAAGAGAATGAGACGATGCAAAATGAGGTTTAGAAGGTGCTTAAAGTGACTTTAAAGAGAATGAGACGATGCAAAATGGTGTTTAGAAGGTGCTTAAAGTGACTTTAAAGAGAATGAGACGATGCAAAATGAGGTTTAGAAGGTGCTTAAGGTGACTTTAAAGAGAATGAGACGATGCAAAATGGTGTTTAGAAGGTGCTTAAGGTGACTTTAAAGAGAATGAGACGATGCAAAATGGTGTTTAGAAGGTGCTTAAGGTGACTTTAAAGAGAATGAGACGATGCAAAATGGTGTTTAGAAGGTGCTTAAAGTGACTTTAAAGAGAATGAGACGATGCAAAATGGTGTTTAGAAGGTGCTTAAGGTGACTTTAAAGAGAATGAGACGATGCAAAATGGTGTTTAGAAGGTGCTTAAGGTGACTTTAAAGAGAATGAGACGATGCAAAATGGTGTTTAGAAGGTGCTTAAGGTGACTTTAAAGAGAATGAGACGATGCAAAATGGTGTTTAGAAGGTGCTTAAGGTGACTTTAAAGAGAATGAGACGATGCAAAATGGTGTTTAGAAGGTGCTTAAGGTTACTTTAAAGAGAATGAGACGATGCAAAATGGTGTTTAGAAGGTGCTTAAGGTGACTTTAAAGAGAATGAGACGATGCAAAATGGTGTTTAGAAGGTGCTTAAGGTGACTTTAAAGAGAATGAGACGATGCAAAATGAGGTTTAGAAGGTGCTTAAGGTGACTTTAAAGAGAATGAGACGATGCAAAATGGTGTTTAGAAGGTGCTTAAGGTGACTTTAAAGAGAATGAGACGATGCAAAATGAGGTTTAGAAGGTGCTTAAAGTGACTTTAAAGAGAAAGAGACGATGCAAAATGGTGTTTAGAAGGTGCTTAAAGTGACTTTAAAGAGAATGAGACGATGCAAAATGAGGTTTAGAAGGTGCTTAAGGTGACTTTAAAGAGAATGAGACGATGCAAAATGGTGTTTAGAAGGTGCTTAAGGTGACTTTAAAGAGAATGAGACGATGCAAAATGGTGTTTAGAAGGTGCTTAAGGTTACTTTAAAGAGAATGAGACGATGCAAAATGGTGTTTAGAAGGTGCTTAAGGTGACTTTAAAGAGAATGAGACGATGCAAAATGAGGTTTAGAAGGTGCTTAAAGTGACTTTAAAGAGAATGAGACGATGCAAAATGGTGTTTAGAAGGTGCTTAAGGTGACTTTAAAGAGAATGAGACGATGCAAAATGGTGTTTAGAAGGTGCTTAAGGTGACTTTAAAGAGAATGAGACGATGCAAAATGAGGTTTAGAAGGTGCTTAAAGTGACTTTAAAGAAAATGAGACGATGCAAAATGGTGTTTAGAAGGTGCTTAAAGTGACTTTAAAGAGAATGAGACGATGCAAAATGGTGTTTAGAAGGTGCTTAAGGTGACTTTAAAGAGAATGAGACGATGCAAAATGGTGTTTAGAAGGTGCTTAAGGTGACTTTAAAGAGAATGAGACGATGCAAAATGAGGTTTAGAAGGTGCTTAAAGTGACTTTAAAGAGAATGAGACGATGCAAAATGGTGTTTAGAAGGTGCTTAAGGTGACTTTAAAGAGAATGAGACGATGCAAAATGGTGTTTAGAAGGTGCTTAAGGTGACTTTAAAGAGAATGAGACGATGCAAAATGAGGTTTAGAAGGTGCTTAAAGTGACTTGAAAGAGAATGAGACGATGCAAAATGAGGTTTAGAAGGTGCTTAAAGTGACTTTAAAGAGAATGAGACGATGCAAAATGGTGTTTAGAAGGTGCTTAAGGTGACTTTAAAGAGAATGAGACGATGCAAAATGGTGTTTAGAAGGTGCTTAAAGTGACTTTAAAGAGAATGAGACGATGCAAAATGGTGTTTAGAAGGTGCTTAAGGTGACTTTAAAGAGAATGAGACGATGCAAAATGGTGTTTAGAAGGTGCTTAAGGTTACTTTAAAGAGAATGAGACGATGCAAAATGAGGTTTAGAAGGTGCTTAAAGTGACTTTAAAGAGAATGAGACGATGCAAAATGGTGTTTAGAAGGTGCTTAAGGTAACTTTAAAGAGAATGAGACGATGCAAAATGGTGTTTAGAAGGTGCTTAAGGTGACTTTAAAGAGAATGAGACGATGCAAAATGGTGTTTAGAAGGTGCTTAAGGTTACTTTAAAGAGAATGAGACGATGCAAAATGGTGTTTAGAAGGTGCTTAGGGTTACTTTAAAGAGAATGAGACGATGCAAAATGGTGTTTAGAAGGTGCTTAAGGTGACTTTAAAGAGAATGAGACGATGCAAAATGAGGTTTAGAAGGTGCTTAAAGTGACTTTAAAGAGAATGAGACGATGCAAAATGGTGTTTAGAAGGTGCTTAGGGTTACTTTAAAGAGAATGAGACGATGCAAAATGGTGTTTAGAAGGTGCTTAAAGTGACTTTAAAGAGAATGAGACGATGCAAAATGAGGTTTAGAAGGTGCTTAAAGTGACTTTAAAGAGAATGAGACGATGCAAAATGGTGTTTAGAAGGTGCTTAAAGTGACTTTAAAGAGAATGAGACGATGCAAAATGGTGTTTAGAAGGTGCTTAAGGTGACTTTAAAGAGAATGAGACGATGCAAAATGAGGTTTAGAAGGTGCTTAAAGTGACTTTAAAGAGAATGAGACGATGCAAAATGGTGTTTAGAAGGTGCTTAAGGTGACTTTAAAGAGAATGAGACGATGCAAAATGAGGTTTAGAAGGTGCTTAAGGTGACTTTAAGAGAAAGACGATGCAAAATGGTTTAGAAGGTGCTTAAGGTGACTATAAAGAATGAGACGATGCAAAATGGTGTTTAGAAGGTGCTTAAGGTGACTTTAAAGAGAATGAGACGATGCAAAATGAGGTTTAGAAGGTGCTTAAAGTGACTTTAAAGAGAATGAGACGATGCAAAATGAGGTT
>NW_026525303.1:0-36585 GCF_943734705.1 Anopheles coustani
AGAGAATGAGGACGATGCAAAATGGTGTTTAGAAGGTGCTTAAAGTGACTTTAAAGAGAATAAGACGATGCAAAATGGTGTTTAGAAGATGCTTAAAGTGACTTTAAAGAGAATGAGACGATGCAAAATGGTGTTTAGAAGGTGCTTAAAGTGACTTTAAAGAGAATGAGACGATGCAAAATGAGGTTTAGAAGGTGCTTAAAGTGACTTTAGAGAGAATGAGACGATGCAAAATGGTGTTTAGAAGGTGCTTAAAGTGACTTTAAAGAGAATGAGACGATGCAAAATGAGGTTTAGAAGGTGCTTAAAGTGACTTTAAAGAGAATGAGACGATGCAAAATGGTGTTTAGAAGGTGCTTAAAGTGACTTTAAAGAGAATGAGACGATGCAAAATGGTGTTAAGAAGGTGCTTAAAGTGACGTTAGAGAGAATGAGACGATGCAAAATGGTGTTTAGAAGGTGCTTAAAGTGACTTTAAAGAGAATGAGACGATGCAAAATGGTGTGTAGAAGGTGCTTAAAGTGACTTTAAAGAGAATGAGACGATGCAAAATGGTGTTTAGAAGGTGCTTAAAGTGACTTTAAAGAGAATGAGACGATGCAAAATGAGGTTTAGAAGGTGCTTAAAGTGACTTGAAAGAGAATGAGACGATGCAAAATGAGTTTAGAAGGTGCTTAAAGTGACTTTAAAGAGAATGAGACGATGCAAAATGGTGTTTAGAAGGTGCTTAAAGTGACTTTAAAGAGAATGAGACGATGCAAAATGAGGTTTAGAAGGTGCTTAAAGTGACTTGAAAGAGAATGAGACGATGCAAAATGAGGTTTAGAAGGTGCTTAAAGTGACTTTAAAGAGAATGAGACGATGCAAAAGGAGGTTTAGAAGGTGCTTAAAGTGACTTTAAAGAGAATGAGACGATGCAAAATGAGGTTTAGAAGGTGCTTAAAGTGACTTTAAAGAGAATGAGACGATGCAAAATGAGGTTTAGAAGGTGCTTAAAGTGACGTTAGAGAGAATGAGACGATGCAAAATGGTGTTTATAAGGTGCTTAAAGTGACTTTAAAGAGAATGAGACGATGCAAAATGGTGTTTAGAAGGTGCTTAAAGTGACTTTAAAGAGAATGAGACGATGCAAAATGGTGTTTAGAAGGTGCTTAAAGTGACTTTAAAGAGAATGAGACGATGCAAAATGGTGTTAAGAAGGTGCTTAAAGTGACTTTAAAGAGAATGAGACGATGCAAAATGGTGTTTAGAAGGTGCTTAAAGTGACTTTAAAGAGAATGAGACGATGCAAAATGGTGTTTAGAAGGTGCTTAAAGTGACTTTAAAGAGAATGAGACGATGCAAAATGGTGTTTAGAAGGTGCTTAAAGTGACTTTAAAGATAATGAGACGATGCAAAATGAAGTTTAGAAGGTGCTTAAAGTGACTTTAAAGAGAATGAGACGATGCAAAATGGTGTTTAGAAGGTGCTTAAAGTGGCTTTAAAGCGAACGAGACGATGCAAAATGGTGTTTAGAAGGTGCTTAAAGTGACTTTAAAGATAATGAGACGATGCAAAATGAAGTTTAGAAGGTGCTTAAAGTGACTTTAAAGAGAATGGGACGATGCAAAATGGTGTTTAGAAGGTGCTTAAAGTGACTTTAAAGAGAATGAGACGATGCAAAATGAGGTTTAGAAGGTGCTTAAAGTGACTTTAAAGAGAATGGGACGATGCAAAATGGTGTTTAGAAGGTGCTTAAAGTGACTTTAAAGAGAATGAGACGATGCAAAATGAGGTTTAGAAGGTGCTTAAAGTGACTTTAAAGAGAATGAGACGATGCAAAATGGTGTTTAGAAGGTGCTTAAAGTGACTTTAAAGATAATGAGACGATGCAAAATGAAGTTTAGAAGGTGCTTAAAGTGACTTTAAAGAGAATGGGACGATGCAAAATGGTGTTTAGAAGGTGCTTAAAGTGACTTTAAAGAGAATGAGACGATGCAAAATGAGGTTTAGAAGGTGCTTAAAGTGACTTTAGAGAGAATGAGACGATGCAAAATGGTGTTTAGAAGGTGCTTAAATTGACTTTAAAGAGAATGAGACGATGCAAAATGAGGTTTAGAAGGTGCTTAAAGTGACTTTAAAGAGAATGAGACGATGCAAAATGAGGTTTAGAAGGTGCTTAAAGTGACGTTAGAGAGAATGAGACGATGCAAAATGGTGTTTAGAAGGTGCTTAAAGTGACTGTAAAGAGAATGAGACGATGCAAAATGGTGTTTAGAAGGTGCTTAAAGTGACTTTAAAGAGAATGAGACGATGCAAAATGAGGTTTAGAAGGTGCTTAAAGTGACTTTAAAGAGAATGAGACAATGCAAAATGAGGTTTAGAAGGTGCTGAAATGTGACTTTAAAGAGAATGAGACGATGCAAAATGTTGTTTAGAAGGTGCTTAAAGTGACTTTAAAGAGAATGAGACGATGCAAAATGGTGTTTAGAAGGTGCTTAAAGAGACTTTAAAGAGAATGAGACGATGCAAAATGGTGTTTAGAAGGTGCTTAAAGTGACTTTAAAGAGAATGAGACGATGCAAAATAAGGTTTAGAAGGTGCTTAAAGTGACTTTAAAGAGAATGAGACGATGCAAAATGGTGTTTAGAAGGTGCTTAAAGTGACTTTAAAGAGAATAAGACGATGCAAAATGGTGTTTAGAAGGTGCTTAAAGTGACTTTAAAGAGAATGAGACGATGCAAAATGAGGTTTAGAAGGTGCTTAAAGTGACTTTAAAGAGAATGAGACGATGCAAAATGAGGTTTAGAAGGTGCTTAAAGTGACTTTAAAGAGGATGAGACGATGCAAAATGAGGTTTAGAAGGTGCTTAAAGTGACTTTAAAGCGAACGAGACGATGCAAAATGGTGTTTAGAAGGTGCTTAAAGTAACTATAAAGAGAATGAGACGATGCAAAATGAGGTTTAGAAGGTGCTTAAAGTGACTTTAAAGAGAATGAGACGATGCAAAATGAGGTTTAGAAGGTGCTTAAAGTGACTTTAAAGAGAATGAGACGATGCAAAATGATGTTTAGAAGGTGCTTAAAGTGACTTTAAAGAGAATGAGACGATGCAAAATGGTGTTTAGAAGGTGCTTAAAGTGGCTTTAAAGCGAACGAGACGATGCAAAATGGTGTTTAGAAGGTGCTTAAAGTGACTTTAAAGAGAATGAGACGATGCAAAATGGTGTTTAGAAGGTGCTTAAAGTGACTTTAAAGAGAATGAGACGATGCAAAATGAGGTTTAGAAGGTGCTTAAAGTGACTTTAAAGAGAATGAGACGATGCAAAATGGTGTTAAGAAGGTGCTTAAAGTGACTTTAAAGAGAATGAGACGATGAAAAATGAGGTTAAGAAGGTGCTTAAAGTGACTTTAAAGAGAATGAGACGATGCAAAATGAGGTTTAGAAGGTGCTTAAAGTGACTTTAAAGAGAATGAGACGATGCAAAATGGTGTTTAGAAGGTGCTTTAAGTGACTTTAAAGCGAATGAGACGATACAAAATGGTGTTTAGAAGGTGCTTAAAGTGACTTTAGAGAGAATGAGACGATGCAAAATTAGGTTTAGAAGGTGCTTAAAGTGACTTTAAAGAGAATGAGACGATGCAAAATGGTGTTTATAAGGTGCTTAAAGTGACTTTAAAGAGAATGAGACGATGCAAAATGAGGTTTAGAAGGTGCTTAAAGTGACTTTAAAGAGAATGAGACGATGCAAAATGTTGTTTAGAAGGTGCTTAAAGTGACTTTAAAGAGAATGAGACGATGCAAAATGAGGTTTAGAAGGTGCTTAAAGTGACTTTAAAGAGAATGAGACGATGCAAAATGAGGTTTAGAAGGTGCTTAAAGTGACGTTAGAGAGAATGAGACGATGCAAAATGGTGTTTATAAGGTGCTTAAGGTGACTTTAAAGAGAATGAGACGATGCAAAATGGTGTTTAGAAGGTGCTTAAAGTGACTTTAAAGAGAATGAGACGATGCAAAATGAGGTTTAGAAGGTGCTTAAAGTGACTTTAAAGAGAATGAGACAATGCAAAATGAGGTTTAGAAGGTGCTTAAAGTGACTTTAAAGAGAATGAGACGATGCAAAATGGTGTTTAGAAGGTGCTTAAAGTGACTTTAAAGAGAATGAGACGATGCAAAATGAGGTTTAGAAGGTGCTTAAAGTGACTTTAAAGAGAATGAGACGATGCAAAATGAGGTTTAGAAGGTGCTTAAAGTGACTTTAAAGAGAATGAGACGATGCAAAATGAGGTTTAGAAGGTGCTTAAAGTGACTTTAAAGAGAATGAGACGATGCAAAATGAGGTTTAGAAGGTGTTCAAAGTGACTTTAGAGTGAATTAGACGATGTAAAATGGTGTTTAGAAGGTGCTGAAAGTGACTTTAAAGAGAATGAGACGATGCAAAATGGTGTGTAGAAGGTGCTTAAAGTGACTTTAAAGAGAATGAGACGATGCAAAATGGTGTTTATAAGGTGCTTAAAGTGACTTTAAAGAGAATGAGACGATGCAAAATGGTGTTTAGAAGGTGCTTAAAGTGACTTGAAAGAGAATGAGACGATGCAAAATGAGGTTTAGAAGGTGCTTAAAGTGACTTTAAAGAGAATGAGACGATGCAAAATGAGGTTTAGAAGGTGTTCAAAGTGACTTTAGAGAGAATGAGACGATGCAAAATGAGGTTTAGAAGGTGCTTAAAGTGACTTTAAAGAGAATGAGACGATGCAAAATGAGGTTTAGAAGGTGCTTAAAGTGACGTTAGAGAGAATGAGACGATGCAAAATGGTGTTTATAAGGTGCTTAAAGTGACTTTAAAGAGAATAAGACGATGCAAAATGGTGTTTAGAAGGTGCTTAAAGTGACTTTAAAGAGAATGAGACGATGCAAAATGAGGTTTAGAAGGTGCTTAAAGTGACTTTAAAGAGAATGAGACGATGCAAAATGGTGTTTAGAAGGTGCTTTAAGTGACTTTAAAGCGAATGAGACGATACAAAATGGTGTTTAGAAGGTGCTTAAAGTGACTTTAGAGAGAATGAGACGATGCAAAATTATGTTTAGAAGTTGCTTAAAGTGACTTTAAAGAGAATGAGACGATGCAAAATGGTGTTTAGAAGGTGCTTAAAGTGACTTTAAAGAGAATGAGACGATGCAAAATGAGGTTTAGAAGGTGTTCAAAGTGACTTTAGAGTAAATTAGACGATGTAAAATGGTGTTTAGAAGGTGCTTAAAGTGACTTTAAAGAGAATGAGACGATGCAAAATGGTGTGTAGAAGGTGCTTAAAGTGACTTTAAAGAGAATGAGACGATGCAAAATGGTGTTTAGAAGGTGCTTAAAGTTACTTTAAAGAGAATGAGACGATGCAAAATTAGGTTTAGAAGGTGCTTAAAGTGACTTTAAAGAGAATGAGACGATGAAAAATGAGGTTTAGAAGGTGCTTAAAGTGACGTTAGAGAGAATGAGACGATGCAAAATGGTGTTTAGAAGGTGCTTAAAGTGACTTTAAAGAGAATAAGACGATGCAAAATGGTGTTTAGAAGATGCTTAAAGTGACTTTAAAGAGAATGAGACGATGCAAAATGGTGTTTAGAAGGTGCTTAAAGTGACTTTAAAGAGAATGAGACGATGCAAAATGAGGTTTAGAAGGTGCTTAAAGTGACTTTAGAGAGAATGAGACGATGCAAAATGGTGTTTAGAAGGTGCTTAAAGTGACTTTAAAGAGAATGAGACGATGCAAAATGAGGTTTAGAAGGTGCTTAAAGTGACTTTAAAGAGAATGAGACGATGCAAAATGGTGTTTAGAAGGTGCTTAAAGTGACTTTAAAGAGAATGAGACGATGCAAAATGGTGTTTAGAAGGTGCTTAAAGTGACGTTAGAGAGAATAAGACGATGCAAAATGGTGTTTAGAAGGTGCTTAAAGTGACTTTAAAGAGAATGAGACGAAGCAAAATGGTGTGTAGAAGGTGCTTAAAGTGACTTTAAAGAGAATGAGACGATGCAAAATGGTGTTTAGAAGGTGCTTAAAGTGACTTTAAAGAGAATGAGACGATGCAAAATGGTGTTTAGAAGGTGCTTAAAGTGACTTTAAAGAGAATGAGACGATGCAAAATGGTGTTTAGAAGGTGCTTAAAGTGACTTTAAAGAGAATGAGACGATGCAAAATGGTGTTTAGAAGGTGCTTAAAGTGACTTTAAAGAGAATGAGACGATGCAAAATGAGGTTTAGAAGGTGCTTAAAGTGACTTGAAAGAGAATGAGACGATGCAAAATGAGGTTTAGAAGGTGCTTAAAGTGACTTTAAAGAGAATGAGACGATGCAAAAGGAGGTTTAGAAGGTGCTTAAAGTGACTTTAAAGAGAATGAGACGATGCAAAATGAGGTTTAGAAGGTGCTTAAAGTGACTTTAAAGAGAATGAGACGATGCAAAATGAGGTTTAGAAGGTGCTTAAAGTGACGTTAGAGAGAATGAGACGATGCAAAATGGTGTTTATAAGGTGCTTAAAGTGACTTTAAAGAGAATGAGACGATGCAAAATGGTGTTTAGAAGGTGCTTAAAGTGACTTTAAAGAGAATGAGACGATGCAAAATGGTGTTTAGAAGGTGCTTAAGGTGACTTTAAAGAGAATGAGACGATGCAAAATGGTGTTAAGAAGGTGCTTAAAGTGACTTTAAAGAGAATGAGACGATGCAAAATGGTGTTTAGAAGGTGCTTAAAGTGACTTTAAAGAGAATGAGACGATGCAAAATGGTGTTTAGAAGGTGCTTAAAGTGACTTTAAAGAGAATGAGACGATGCAAAATGGTGTTTAGAAGGTGCTTAAAGTGACTTTAAAGATAATGAGACGATGCAAAATGAGGTTTAGAAGGTGCTTAAAGTGACTTTAAAGAGAATGAGACGATGCAAAATGGTGTTTAGAAGGTGCTTAAAGTGGCTTTAAAGCGAACGAGACGATGCAAAATGGTGTTTAGAAGGTGCTTAAAGTGACTTTAAAGAGAATGAGGCGATGCAAAATGGTGTTTAGAAGGTGCTTAAAGTGACTTTAAAGAGAATGAGACGATGCAAAATGAGGTTTAGAAGGTGCTTAAAGTGACGTTAGAGAGAATGAGACGATGCAAAATGGTGTTTATAAGGTGCTTAAAGTGACTTTAAAGAGAATGAGACGATGCAAAATGGTGTTTAGAAGGTGCTTAAAGTGACTTTAAAGAGAATGAGACGATGCAAAATGAGGTTTAGAAGGTGCTTAAAGTGACTTGAAAGAGAATGAGACGATGCAAAATGGTGTTTAGAAGGTGCTTAAAGTGACTTTAAAGAGAATGAGACGATGCAAAATGAGGTTTAGAAGGTGCTTAAAGTGACTTGAAAGAGAATGAGACGATGCAAAATGAGGTTTAGAAGGTGCTTAAAGTGACTTTAAAGAGAATGAGACGATGCAAAATGGTGTTTATAAGGTGCTTAAAGTGACTTTAAAGAGAATGAGACGATGCAAAATGGTGTTTAGAAGGTGCTTAAAGTGACTTTAAAGATAATGAGACGATGCAAAATGAGGTTTAGAAGGTGCTTAAAGTGACTTTAAAGAGAATGAGACGATGCAAAATGAGGTTTAGAAGGTGTTCAAAGTGACTTTAGAGAGAATGAGACGATGCAAAATGAGGTTTAGAAGGTGCTTAAAGTTACTTTAAAGAGAATGAGACGATGCAAAATTAGGTTTAGAAGGTGCTTAAAGTGACTTTAAAGAGAATGAGACGATGCAAAATGGTGTTTAGAAGGTGCTTAAAGTGACGTTAGAGAGAATAAGACGATGCAAAATGGTGTTTAGAAGGTGCTTAAAGTGACTTTAAAGAGAATGAGACGATGCAAAATGGTGTGTAGAAGGTGCTTAAAGTGACTTTAAAGAGAATGAGACGATGCAAAATGGTGTTTAGAAGGTGCTTAAAGTGACTTTAAAGAGAATGAGACGATGCAAAATGGTGTTTAGAAGGTGCTTAAAGTGACTTTAAAGAGAATGAGACGATGCAAAATGGTGTTTAGAAGGTGCTTAAAGTGACTTTAAAGAGAATGAGACGATGCAAAATGAGGTTTAGAAGGTGCTTAAAGTGACTTGAAAGAGAATGAGACGATGCAAAATGAGGTTTAGAAGGTGCTTAAAGTGACTTTAAAGAGAATGAGACGATGCAAAAGGAGGTTTAGAAGGTGCTTAAAGTGACTTTAAAGAGAATGAGACGATGCAAAATGAGGTTTAGAAGGTGCTTAAAGTGACTTTAAAGAGAATGAGACGATGCAAAATGAGGTTTAGAAGGTGCTTAAAGTGACGTTAGAGAGAATGAGACGATGCAAAATGGTGTTTATAAGGTGCTTAAAGTGACTTTAAAGAGAATGAGACGATGCAAAATGGTGTTTAGAAGGTGCTTAAAGTGACTTTAAAGAGAATGAGACGATGCAAAATGGTGTTTAGAAGGTGCTTAAAGTGACTTTAAAGAGAATGAGACGATGCAAAATGGTGTTTAGAAGGTGCTTAAAGCGTTTTTAAAGAGAATGAGACCATGCGAAATGGTGTTTAGAAGGTGCTTAAAGTGACTTTAAAGAGAATGTGACGATGCAAAATGGTGTTTAGAAGGTGCTTAAAGTGACTTTAAAGAGAATGAGACGATGCAAAATGAGGTTTAGAAGGTGCTTAAAGTGACTTTAAAGAGAATGAGACGATGCAAAATGGTGCTTACAAGGTGCTTAAAGTGACTTTAAAGAGAATGAGACGATGCAAAATGGTGTTTAGAAGGTGCTTAAAGTGACTTTAAAGAGAATGAGACGATGCAAAATGGTGTTTAGAAGGTGCTTAAAGTGACTTTAAAGAGAATGAGACGATGCAAAATGGTGTTTAGAAGGTGCTTAAAGCGTTTTTAATGAGACCATGCGAAATGGTGTTTAGAAGGTGCTTAAAGTGACTTTAAAGAGAATGAGACGATACAAAATGGTGTTTAGAAGGTGCTTAAAGTGACTTTAAAGAGAATGTGACGATGCAAAATGGTGTTTAGAAGGTGCTTAAAGTGACTTTAAAGAGAATGAGACGATGCAAAATGAGGTTTAGAAGGTGCTTAAAGTGACTTTAAAGAGAATGAGACGATGCAAAATGGTGCTTACAAGGTGCTTAAAGTGACTTTAAAGAGAATGAGACGATGCAAAATGGTGTTTAGAAGGTGCTTAAAGTGACTTTAAAGAGAATGAGACGATGCAAAATGGTGTTTAGAAGGTGCTTAAAGTGACTTTAAACAGAATGAGACGATGCAAAATGGTGTTTAGAAGGTGCTTAAAGTGACTTTAAAGAGAATGAGACGATGCAAAATGGTGTTTAGAAGGTGCTTAAAGTGACTTTAAAGAGAATGAGACGATGCAAAATGGTGTTTAGAAGGTGCTTAAAGTGACTTTAAAGAGAATGAGACGATGCAAAATGAGGTTTAGAAGGTGCTTAAAGTGACTTTAAAGAGAATGAGACGATGCAAAATGAGGTTTAGAAGGTGCTTAAAGTGACTTTAAAGAGAATGAGACGATGCAAAATGGTGCTTAGAAGGTGCTTAAAGTGACTTTAAAGAGAATGAGACGATGCAAAATGGTGTTTAGAAGGTGCTTAAAGTGACTTTAAAGAGAATGAGACGATGCAAAATGGTGCTTAGAAGGTGCTTAAAGTGACTTTAAAGAGAATGAGACGATGCAAAATGGTGTTTAGAAGGTGCTTAAAGTGACTTTAAAGAGAATGAGACGATGCAAAATGGTGTTTAGAAGGTGCTTAAAGTGACTTTAAAGAGAATGAGACGATGCAAAATGGTGTTTAGAAGGTGCTTAGAGTGACTTTAAAGAGAATGAGACGATGCAAAATGGTGTTTAGAAGGTGCTTAAAGTGACTTTAAAGAGAATGAGACGATGCAAAATGAGGTTTAGAAGGTGCTTAAAGTGACTTTAAACAGAATGAGACGATGCAAAATGAGGTTTAGAAGGTGCTTAAAGTGACTTTAAAGAGAATGAGACGATGCAAAATGAGGTTTAGAAGGTGCTTAAAGTGACTTTAAAGAGAATGAGACGATGCAAAATGGTGTTTAGAAGGTGCTTAAAGTGACTTTAAAGAGAATGAGACGATGCAAAATGGTGTTTAGAAGGTGCTTAAAGTGACTTTAAAGAGAATGAGACGATGCAAAATGGTGTTTAGAAGGTGCTTAAAGTGACTTTAGAGAGAATGAGACGATGCAAAATGAGGTTTAGAAGGTGCTTAAAGTGACTTTAAAGAGAATGAGACGATGCAAAATGAGGTTTAGAAGGTGCTTAAAGTGACTTTAAAGAGAATGAGACGATGCAAAATGGTGTTTAGAAGGTGCTTAAAGTGACTTTAAAGAGAATGAGACGATGCAAAATGGTGTTAAGAAGGTGCTTAAAGTGACTTTAAAGAGAATGAGACGATGCAAAATGGTGTTTAGAAGGTGCTTAAAGTGACTTTAAAGAGAATGAGACGATGCAAAATGGTGTTTAGAAGGTGCTTAAAGTGACTTTAAAGAGAATGAGACGATGCAAAATGAGGTTTAGAAGGTGCTTAAAGTGACTTTAAAGAGAATGAGACGATGCAAAATGAGGTTTAGAAGGTGCTTAAAGTGACTTTAGAGTGAATGAGACGATGCAAAATGGTGTTTAGAAGGTGCTTAAAGTGACTTTAAAGAGAATGAGACGATGCAAAATGGTGTTTAGAAGGTGCTTAAAGTGACTTTAAAGAGAATGAGACGATGCAAAATGAGGTTTAGAAGGTGCTTAAAGTGACTTTAAAGAGAATGAGACGATGCAAAATGAGGTTTAGAAGGTGCTTAAAGTGACTTTAAAGAGAATGAGACGATGCAAAATGGTGTTTAGAAGGTGCTTAGAGTGACTTTAAAGAGAATGAGACGATGCAAAATGGTGTTTAGAAGGTGCTTAAAGTGACTTTAAAGAGAATGAGACGATGCAAAATGAGGTTTAGAAGGTGCTTAAAGTGACTTTAAACAGAATGAGACGATGCAAAATGAGGTTTGGAAGGTGCTAAAAGTGACTTTAAAGAGAATGAGACGATGCAAAATGAGGTTTAGAAGGTGCTTAAAGTGACTTTAAAGAGAATGAGACGATGCAAAATGGTGTTTAGAAGGTGCTTAAAGTGACTTTAAAGAGAATGAGACGATGCAAAATGGTGTTTAGAAGGTGCTTAAAGTGACTTTAAAGAGAATGAGACGATGCAAAATGGTGTTTAGAAGGTGCTTAAAGTGACTTTAAACAGAATGAGACGATGCAAAATGGTGTTTAGAAGGTGCTTAAAGTGACTTTAAAGAGAATGAGACGATGCAAAATGAGGTTTAGAAGGTGCTTAAAGTGACTTTAAAGAGAATGAGACGATGCAAAATGAGGTTTAGAAGGTGCTTAAAGTGACTTTAAAGAGAATGAGACGATGCAAAATGAGGTTTAGAAGGTGCTTAAAGTGACTTTAAAGAGAATGAGACGATGCAAAATGGTGTTTAGAAGGTGCTTAAAGTGACTTTAAAGAGAATGAGACGATGCAAAATGGTGTTAAGAAGGTGCTTAAAGTGACTTTAAAGAGAATGAGACGATGCAAAATGGTGTTTAGAAGGTGCTTAAAGTGACTTTAAAGAGAATGAGACGATGCAAAATGGTGTTTAGAAGGTGCTTAAAGTGACTTTAAAGAGAATGAGACGATGCAAAATGAGGTTTAGAAGGTGCTTAAAGTGACTTTAAAGAGAATGAGACGATGCAAAATGAGGTTTAGAAGGTGCTTAAAGTGACTTTAGAGTGAATGAGACGATGCAAAATGGTGTTTAGAAGGTGCTTAAAGTGACTTTAAAGAGAATGAGACGATGCAAAATGGTGTTTAGAAGGTGCTTAAAGTGACTTTAGAGAGAATGAGACGATGCAAAATGAGGTTTAGAAGGTGCTTAAAGTGACTTTAAAGAGAATGAGACGATGCAAAATGAGGTTTAGAAGGTGCTTAAAGTGACTTTAAAGAGAATGAGACGATGCAAAATGGTGCTTAGAAGGTGCTTAAAGTGACTTTAAAGAGAATGAGACGATGCAAAATGGTGTTTAGAAGGTGCTTAAAGTGACTTTAAAGAGAATGAGACGATGCAAAATGGTGCTTAGAAGGTGCTTAAAGTGACTTTAAAGAGAATGAGACGATGCAAAATGGTGTTTAGAAGGTGCTTAAAGTGACTTTAAAGAGAATGAGACGATGCAAAATGGTGTTTAGAAGGTGCTTAAAGTGACTTTAAAGAGAATGAGACGATGCAAAATGGTGTTTAGAAGGTGCTTAGAGTGACTTTAAAGAGAATGAGACGATGCAAAATGGTGTTTAGAAGGTGCTTAAAGTGACTTTAAAGAGAATGAGACGATGCAAAATGAGGTTTAGAAGGTGCTTAAAGTGACTTTAAACAGAATGAGACGATGCAAAATGAGGTTTAGAAGGTGCTTAAAGTGACTTTAAAGAGAATGAGACGATGCAAAATGAGGTTTAGAAGGTGCTTAAAGTGACTTTAAAGAGAATGAGACGATGCAAAATGGTGTTTAGAAGGTGCTTAAAGTGACTTTAAAGAGAATGAGACGATGCAAAATGGTGTTTAGAAGGTGCTTAAAGTGACTTTAAAGAGAATGAGACGATGCAAAATGGTGTTTAGAAGGTGCTTAAAGTGACTTTAGAGAGAATGAGACGATGCAAAATGAGGTTTAGAAGGTGCTTAAAGTGACTTTAAAGAGAATGAGACGATGCTAAATGAGGTTTAGAAGGTGCTTAAAGTGACTTTAAAGAGAATGAGACGATGCAAAATGGTGTTTAGAAGGTGCTTAAAGTGACTTTAAAGAGAATGAGACGATGCAAAATGGTGTTAAGAAGGTGCTTAAAGTGACTTTAAAGAGAATGAGACGATGCAAAATGGTGTTTAGAAGGTGCTTAAAGTGACTTTAAAGAGAATGAGACGATGCAAAATGAGGTTTAGAAGGTGCTTAAAGTGACTTTAGAGTGAATGAGACGATGCAAAATGGTGTTTAGAAGGTGCTTAAAGTGACTTTAAAGAGAATGAGACGATGCAAAATGGTGTTTAGAAGGTGCTTAAAGTGACTTTAAAGAGAATGAGACGATGCAAAATGAGGTTTAGAAGGTGCTTAAAGTGACTTTAAAGAGAATGAGACGATGCAAAATGAGGTTTAGAAGGTGCTTAAAGTGACTTTAAAGAGAATGAGACGATGCAAAATGGTGTTTAGAAGGTGCTTAGAGTGACTTTAAAGAGAATGAGACGATGCAAAATGGTGTTTAGAAGGTGCTTAAAGTGACTTTAAAGAGAATGAGACGATGCAAAATGAGGTTTAGAAGGTGCTTAAAGTGACTTTAAAGAGAATGAGACGATGCAAAATGAGGTTTGGAAGGTGCTAAAAGTGACTTTAAAGAGAATGAGACGATGCAAAATGAGGTTTAGAAGGTGCTTAAAGTGACTTTAAAGAGAATGAGACGATGCAAAATGGTGTTTAGAAGGTGCTTAAAGTGACTTTAAAGAGAATGAGACGATGCAAAATGGTGTTTAGAAGGTGCTTAAAGTGACTTTAAAGAGAATGAGACGATGCAAAATGGTGTTTAGAAGGTGCTTAAAGTGACTTTAAACAGAATGAGACGATGCAAAATGGTGTTTAGAAGGTGCTTAAAGTGACTTTAAAGAGAATGAGACGATGCAAAATGGTGTTTAGAAGGTGCTTAAAGTGACTTTAAAGAGAATGAGACGATGCAAAATGAGGTTTAGAAGGTGCTTAAAGTGACTTTAAAGAGAATGAGACGATGCAAAATGAGGTTTAGAAGGTGCTTAAAGTGACTTAAAGAGAATGAGACGATGCACAATGGTGTTTAGAAGGTGCTTAAAGTGACTTTAAAGAGAATGAGACGATGCAAAATGGTGTTTAGAAGGTGCTTAAAGTGACTTTAGAGAGAATGAGACGATGCAAAATGAGGTTTAGAAGGTGCTTAAAGTGACTTTAAAGAGAATGAGACGATGCAAAATGGTGTTTAGAAGGTGCTTAGAGTGACTTTAAAGAGAATGAGACGATGCAAAATGGTGTTTAGAAGGTGCTTAAAGTGACTTTAAAGAGAATGAGACGATGCAAAATGAGGTTTAGAAGGTGCTTAAAGTGACTTTAAAGAGAATGAGACGATGCAAAATGAGGTTTAGAAGGTGCTTAAAGTGACTTTAAAGAGAATGAGACGATGCAAAATGGTGTTTAGAAGGTGCTTAAAGTGACTTTAAAGAGAATGAGACGATGCAAAATGGTGTTTAGAAGGTGCTTAAAGTGACTTTAGAGAGAATGAGACGATGCAAAATGAGGTTTAGAAGGTGCTTAAAGTGACTTTAAAGAGAATGAGACGATGCAAAATGAGGTTTAGAAGGTGCTTAAAGTGACTTTAAAGAGAATGAGACGATGCAAAATGGTGCTTAGAAGGTGCTTAAAGTGACCTTTAAAGAGAATGAGACGATGCAAAATGGTGTTTAGAAGGTGCTTAAAGTGACTTTAAAGAGAATGAGACGATGCAAAATGGTGTTTAGAAGGTGCTTAAAGTGACTTTAAAGAGAATGAGACGATGCAAAATGGTGTTTAGAAGGTGCTTAAAGTGACTTTAAACAGAATGAGACGATGCAAAATGGTGTTTAGAAGGTGCTTAAAGTGACTTTAAAGAGAATGAGACGATGCAAAATGAGGTTTAGAAGGTGCTTAAAGTGACTTTAAAGAGAATGAGACGATGCAAAATGAGGTTTAGAAGGTGCTTAAAGTGACTTTAAAGAGAATGAGACGATGCAAAATGAGGTTTAGAAGGTGCTTAAAGTGACTTTAAAGAGAATGAGACGATGCAAAATGGTGTTTAGAAGGTGCTTAAAGTGACTTTAAAGAGAATGAGACGATGCAAACTGGTGTTTAGAAGGTGCTTAAAGTGACTTTAAAGAGAATGAGACGATGCAAAATGAGGTTTAGAAGGTGCTTAAAGTGACTTTAAACAGAATGAGACGATGCAAAATGGTGTTTAGAAGGTGCTTAAAGTGACTTTAAAGAGAATGAGACGATGCAAAATGGTGTTTAGAAGGTGCTTAAAGTGACTTTAAAGAGAATGAGACGATGCAAAATGGTGTTTAGAAGGTGCTTAGAGTGACTTTAAAGAGAATGAGACGATGCAAAATGGTGTTTAGAAGGTGCTTAAAGTGACTTTAAAGAGAATGAGACGATGCAAAATGAGGTTTAGAAGGTGCTTAAAGTGACTTTAAAGAGAATGAGACGATGCAAAATGAGGTTTAGAAGGTGCTTAAAGTGACTTTAAAGAGAATGAGACGATGCAAAATGGTGTTTAGAAGGTGCTTAAAGTGACTTTAAAGAGAATGAGACGATGCAAAATGGTGTTTAGAAGGTGCTTAAAGTGACTTTAAAGAGAATGAGACGATGCAAAATGGTGTTTAGAAGGTGCTTAAAGTGACTTTAAACAGAATGAGACGATGCAAAATGGTGTTTAGAAGGTGCTTAAAGTGACTTTAAAGAGAATGAGACGATGCAAAATGGTGTTTAGAAGGTGCTTAAAGTGACTTTAAAGAGAATGAGACGATGCAAAATGGTGTTCAGAAGGTGCTTAAAGTGACTTTAAAGAGAATGAGACGATGCAAAATGAGGTTTAGAAGGTGCTTAAAGTGACTTTAAAGAGAATGAGACGATGCAAAATGAGGTTTAGAAGGTGCTTAAAGTGACTTTAAAGAGAATGAGACGATGCAAAATGGTGTTCAGAAGGTGCTTAAAGTGACTTTAAAGAGAATGAGACGATGCAAAATGGTGTTTAGAAGGTGCTTAAAGTGACTTTAAAGAGAATGAGACGATGCAAAATGGTGTTTAGAAGGTGCTTAAAGTGACTTTAAAGAGAATGAGACGATGCAAAATGGTGTTTAGAAGGTGCTTAAAGTGACTTTAAAGAGAATGAGACGATGCAAAATGGTGTTTAGAAGGTGCTTAAAGTGACTTTAAAGAGAATGAGACGATGCAAAATGGGGTTTAGAAGGTGCTTAAAGTGACTTTAAAGAGAATGAGACGATGCAAAATGGTGTTTAGAAGGTGCTTAAAGTGACTTTAAAGAGAATGAGACGATGCAAAATGGTGTTTAGAAGGTGCTTAGAGTGACTTTAAAGAGAATGAGACGATGCAAAATGGTGTTTAGAAGGTGCTTAAAGTGACTTTAAAGAGAATGAGACGATGCAAAATGGTGTTAAGAAGGTGCTTAAAGTGACTTTAAAGAGAATGAGACGATGCAAAATGGTGTTTAGAAGGTGCTTAAAGTGACTTTAAAGAGAATGAGACGATGCAAAATGGTGTTTAGAAGGTGCTTAAAGTGACTTTAAAGAGAATGAGACGATGCAAAATGAGGTTTAGAAGGTGATTAAAGTGACTTTAAAGAGAATGAGACGATGCAAAATGAGGTTTAGAAGGTGCTTAAAGTGACTTTAAAGAGAATGAGACGATGCAAAATGGTGTTTAGAAGGTGCTTAAAGTGACTTTAAAGAGAATGAGACGATGCAAAATGGTGTTTAGAAGGTGCTTAAAGTGACTTTAAAGGGAATGAGACGATGCAAAATGAGGTTTAGAAGGTGCTCAAAGTGACTTTAAAGAGAATGAGACGATGCAAAATGGTGTTTAGAAGGTGCTTAAAGTGACTTTAAAGAGAATGAGACGATGCAAAATGAGGTTTAGAAGGTGCTTAAAGTGACTTTAAAGAGAATGAGACGATGCAAAATGGTGTTTAGAAGGTGCTTAAAATGACTTTAAAGAGAATGAGACGATGCAAAATGGTGTTTAGAAGGTGCTTAAAGTGACTTTAAAGAGAATGAGACGATGCAAAATGGTGTTTAGAAGGTGCTTAAAGTGACTTTAAAGAGAATGAGACGATGCAAAATGGGGTTTAGAAGGTGCTTAAAGTGACTTTAAAGAGAATGAGACGATGCAAAATGGTGATAAGAAGGTGCTTAAATTGACTTTAAAGAGAATGAGACGATGCAAAATGGTGTTAAGAAGGTGATTAAAGTGACTTTAAAGAGAATGAGACGATGCAAAATGGTGTTAACAAGGTGCTTAAAGTGACTTTAGAGAGAATGAGACGATGCAAAATGGTGTTTAGAAGGTGCTTAAAGTGACTTTAAAGAGAATGAGACGATGCAAAATGGTGTTAAGAAGGTGCTTAAAGTGACTTTAAAGAGAATGAGACGATGCAAAATGAGGTTTAGAAGGTGCTTAAAGTGACTTTAAAGAGAATGAGACGATGAAAAATGAGGTTTAGAAGGTGCTTAAAGTGATTTTAAAGAGAATAAGACGATGCAAAATGGTGTTAAGAAGGTGCTTAAAGTGACTTTAAAGAGAATGAGACGATGCAAAATTAGGTTTAGAAGGTGCTTAAAGTGACTTTAAAGAGAATGAGACGATGCAAAATGGTGTTTAGAAGGTGCTTAAAGTGACTTTAAAGAGAATGAGACGATACAAAATGGTGTTTAGAAGGTGCTTAAAGTGACTTTAAGGAGAATGAGACGGTGCAAAATGGTGTTTAGAAGGTTCTTAAAGTGACTTTAAAGAGAATGAGACGATGCAAAATGGTGTTTAGAAGGTGCTTAAAGTGACTTTAAAGAGAATGAGACGATGCAAAATGGTGTTTAGAAGGTGCTTAAAGTGACTTTAAAGAGAATGAGACGATGCAAAATGGTGTTTAGAAGGTGCTTAAAGTGACTTTAAAGAGAATGAGACGATGCAAAATGGGGTTTAGAAGGTGCTTAAAGTGACTCTAAAGAGAATGAGACGATGCAAAATGGTGTTAAGAAGGTGCTTAAAGTGACTTTAAAGAGAATGAGACGGTGCAAAATGGTGTTTAGAAGGTGCTTAAAGTGACTTTAAAGAGAATGAGACGATGCAAAATGGTGTTTAGAAGGTGCTTAAAGTGACTTTAAAGAGAATGAGACGATGCAAAATGAGGTTTAGAAGGTGCTTAAAGTGACTTTAAAGAGAATGAGACGATGCAAAATGAGGTTTAGAAGGTGATTAAAGTGACTTTAAAGAGAATGAGACGATGCAAAATGAGGTTTAGAAGGTGCTTAAAGTGACTTTAAAGAGAATGAGACGATGCAAAATGGTGTTTAGAAGGTGCTTAAAGTGACTTTAAAGAGAATGAGACGATGCAAAATGGTGTTTAGAAGGTGCTTAAAGTGACTTTAAAGAGAATGAGACGATGCAAAATGGTGTTTAGAAGGTGCTTAAAGTGACTTTAAAGAGAATGAGACGATGCAAAATGGTGTTTAGAAGGTGCTTAAAGTGACTTTAAAGAGAATGAGACGATGCAAAATGGGGTTTAGAAGGTGCTTAAAGTGACTTTAACGAGAATGAGACGATGCAAAATGAGGTTTAGAAGGTGCTTAAAGTGACTTTAAAGAGAATGAGACGATGCAAAATGGTATTTAGAAGGTGCTTAAAGTAACTTTAAAGGGAATGAGACGATGCAAAATGGTGTTTAGAAGGTGCTTAAAGTGACTTTAAAGAGAATGAGACGATGCAAAATGGTGTTTAGAAGGTGCTTAAAGTGACTTTAAAGAGAATGAGACGATGCAAAATGGTGTTTAGAAGGTGCTTAAAGTGACTTTAAAGAGAATGAGACGATGCAAAATGGTGTTTAGAGGTGCTTAAAGTGACTTTAAAGAGAATGAGACGATGCAAAATGAGGTTTAGAAGGTGCTTAAAGTGACTTTAAAGAGAATGAGACGATGCAAAATGAGGTTTAGAAGGTGCTTAAAGTGACTTTAAAGAGAATGAGACGATGCAAAATGGTGCTTAGAAGGTGCTTAAAGTGACTTTAAAGAGAATGAGACGATGCAAAATGGTGTTTAGAAGGTGCTTAAAGTGACTTTTAAAGAGAATGAGACGATGCAAAATGGTGCTTAGAAGGTGCTTAAAGTGACTTTAAAGAGAATGAGACGATGCAAAATGGTGTTTAGAAGGTGCTTAAAGTGACTTTAAAGAGAATGAGACGATGCAAAATGGTGTTTAGAAGGTGCTTAAAGTGACTTTAAAGAGAATGAGACGATGCAAAATGGTGTTTAGAAGGTGCTTAAAGTGACTTTAAAGAGTGACTTTAAAGAGAATGAGACGATGCAAAATGGTGTTTAGAAGGTGCTTAAAGTGACTTTAAAGAGAATGAGACGATGCAAAATGAGGTTTAGAAGGTGCTTAAAGTGACTTTAAACAGAATGAGACGATGCAAAATGAGGTTTAGAAGGTGCTTAAAGTGACTTTAAAGAGAATGAGACGATGCAAAATGAGGTTTAGAAGGTGCTTAAAGTGACTTTAAAGAGAATGAGACGATGCAAAATGGTGTTTAGAAGGTGCTTAAAGTGACTTTAAAGAGAATGAGACGATGCAAAATGGTGTTTAGAAGGTGCTTAAAGTGACTTTAAAGAGAATGAGACGATGCAAAATGGTGTTTAGAAGGTGCTTAAAGTGACTTTAGAGAGAATGAGACGATGCAAAATGAGGTTTAGAAGGTGCTTAAAGTGACTTTAAAGAGAATGAGACGATGCTAAATGAGGTTTAGAAGGTGCTTAAAGTGACTTTAAAGAGAATGAGACGATGCAAAATGGTGTTTAGAAGGTGCTTAAAGTGACTTTAAAGAGAATGAGACGATGCAAAATGGTGTTAAGAAGGTGCTTAAAGTGACTTTAAAGAGAATGAGACGATGCAAAATGGTGTTTAGAAGGTGCTTAAAGTGACTTTAAAGAGAATGAGACGATGCAAAATGGTGTTTAGAAGGTGCTTAAAGTGACTTTAAAGAGAATGAGACGATGCAAAATGAGGTTTAGAAGGTGCTTAAAGTGACTTTAAAGAGAATGAGACGATGCAAAATGAGGTTTAGAAGGTGCTTAAAGTGACTTTAGAATGAATGAGACGATGCAAAATGGTGTTTAGAAGGTGCTTAAAGTGACTTTAAAGAGAATGAGACGATGCAAAATGGTGTTTAGAAGGTGCTTAAAGTGACTTTAAAGAGAATGAGACGATGCAAAATGAGGTTTAGAAGGTGCTTAAAGTGACTTTAAAGAGAATGAGACGATGCAAAATGAGGTTTAGAAGGTGCTTAAAGTGACTTTAAAGAGAATGAGACGATGCAAAATGGTGTTTAGAAGGTGCTTAGAGTGACTTTAAAGAGAATGAGACGATGCAAAATGGTGTTTAGAAGGTGCTTAAAGTGACTTTAAAGAGAATGAGACGATGCAAAATGAGGTTTAGAAGGTGCTTAAAGTGACTTTAAACAGAATGAGACGATGCAAAATGGTGTTCAGAAGGTGCTAAAAGTGACTTTAAAGAGAATGAGACGATGCAAAATGAGGTTTAGAAGGTGCTTAAAGTGACTTTAAAGAGAATGAGACGATGCAAAATGGTGTTTAGAAGGTGCTTAAAGTGACTTTAAAGAGAATGAGACGATGCAAAATGGTGTTTAGAAGGTGCTTAAAGTGACTTTAAAGAGAATGAGACGATGCAAAATGGTGTTTAGAAGGTGCTTAAAGTGACTTTAACCAGAATGAGACGATGCAAAATGGTGTTTAGAAGGTGCTTAAAGTGACTTTAAACAGAATGAGACGATGCAAAATAGTGTTTAGAAGGTGCTTAAAGTGACTTTAAAGAGAATGAGACGATGCAAAATGAGGTTTAGAAGGTGCTTAAAGTGACTTTAAAGAGAATGAGACGATGCAAAATGAGGTTTAGAAGGTGCTTAAAGTGACTTTAAAGAGAATGAGACGATGCAAAATGGTGTTTAGAAGGTGCTTAAAGTGACTTTAAAGAGAATGAGACGATGCAAAATGGTGTTTAGAAGGTGCTTAAAGTGACTTTAGAGAGAATGAGACGATGCAAAATGAGGTTTAGAAGGTGCTTAAAGTGACTTTAAAGAGAATGAGACGATGCAAAATGGTGTTTAGAAGGTGCTTAGAGTGACTTTAAAGAGAATGAGACGATGCAAAATGGTGTTTAGAAGGTGCTTAAAGTGACTTTAAAGAGAATGAGACGATGCAAAATGAGGTTTAGAAGGTGCTTAAAGTGACTTTAAAGAGAATGAGACGATGCAAAATGAGGTTTAGAAGGTGCTTAAAGTGACTTTAAAGAGAATGAGACGATGCAAAATGGTGTTTAGAAGGTGCTTAAAGTGACTTTAAAGAGAATGAGACGATGCAAAATGGTGTTTAGAAGGTGCTTAAAGTGACGTTAGAGAGAATGAGACGATGCAAAATGAGGTTTAGAAGGTGCTTAAAGTGACTTTAAAGAGAATGAGACGATGCAAAATGAGGTTTAGAAGGTGCTTAAAGTGACTTTAAAGAGAATGAGACGATGCAAAATGGTGCTTAGAAGGTGCTTAAAGTGACTTTAAAGAGAATGAGACGATGCAAAATGGTGTTTAGAAGGTGCTTAAAGTGACTTTAAAGAGAATGAGACGATGCAAAATGGTGTTTAGAAGGTGCTTAAAGTGACTTTAAAGAGAATGAGACGATGCAAAATGGTGTTTAGAAGGTGCTTAAAGTGACTTTAAACAGAATGAGACGATGCAAAATGGTGTTTAGAAGGTGCTTAAAGTGACTTTAAAGAGAATGAGACGATGCAAAATGAGGTTTAGAAGGTGCTTAAAGTGACTTTAAAGAGAATGAGACGATGCAAAATGAGGTTTAGAAGGTGCTTAAAGTGACTTTAAAGAGAATGAGACGATGCAAAATGAGGTTTAGAAGGTGCTTAAAGTGACTTTAAAGAGAATGAGACGATGCAAAATGGTGTTTAGAAGGTGCTTAAAGTGACTTTAAAGAGAATGAGACGATGCAAACTGGTGTTTAGAAGGTGCTTAAAGTGACTTTAGAGAGAATGAGACGATGCAAAATGAGGTTTAGAAGGTGCTTAAAGTGACTTTAAACAGAATGAGACGATGCAAAATGGTGTTTAGAAGGTGCTTAAAGTGACTTTAAAGAGAATGAGACGATGCAAAATGGTGTTTAGAAGGTGCTTAAAGTGACTTTAAAGAGAATGAGACGATGCAAAATGGTGTTTAGAAGGTGCTTAGAGTGACTTTAAAGAGAATGAGACGATGCAAAATGGTGTTTAGAAGGTGCTTAAAGTGACTTTAAAGAGAATGAGACGATGCAAAATGAGGTTTAGAAGGTGCTTAAAGTGACTTTAAAGAGAATGAGACGATGCAAAATGAGGTTTAGAAGGTGCTTAAAGTGACTTTAAAGAGAATGAGACGATGCAAAATGGTGTTTAGAAGGTGCTTAAAGTGACTTTAAAGAGAATGAGACGATGCAAAATGGTGTTTAGAAGGTGCTTAAAGTGACTTTAAAGAGAATGAGACGATGCAAAATGGTGTTTAGAAGGTGCTTAAAGTGACTTTAAGCAGAATGAGACGATGCAAAATGGTGTTTAGAAGGTGCTTAAAGTGACTTTAAAGAGAATGAGACGATGCAAAATGGTGTTTAGAAGGTGCTTAAAGTGACTTTAAAGAGAATGAGACGATGCAAAATGGTGTTCAGAAGGTGCTTAAAGTGACTTTAAAGAGAATGAGACGATGCAAAATGAGGTTTAGAAGGTGCTTAAAGTGACTTTAAAGAGAATGAGACGATGCAAAATGAGGTTTAGAAGGTGCTTAAAGTGACTTTAAAGAGAATGAGACGATGCAAAATGGTGTTCAGAAGGTGCTTAAAGTGACTTTAAAGAGAATGAGACGATGCAAAATGGTGTTTAGAAGGTGCTTAAAGTGACTTTAAAGAGAATGAGACGATGCAAAATGGTGTTTAGAAGGTGCTTAAAGTGACTTTAAAGAGAATGAGACGATGCAAAATGGTGTTTAGAAGGTGCTTAAAGTGACTTTAAAGAGAATGAGACGATGCAAAATGGTGTTTAGAAGGTGCTTAAAGTGACTTTAAAGAGAATGAGACGATGCAAAATGGGGTTTAGAAGGTGCTTAAAGTGACTTTAAAGAGAATGAGACGATGCAAAATGGTGTTAAGAAGGTGCTTAAAGTGACTTTAAAGAGAATGAGACGATGCAAAATGGTGTTTAGAAGGTGCTTAGAGTGACTTTAAAGAGAATGAGACGATGCAAAATGGTGTTTAGAAGGTGCTTAAAGTGACTTTAAAGAGAATGAGACGATGCAAAATGGTGTTAAGAAGGTGCTTAAAGTGACTTTAAAGAGAATGAGACGATGCAAAATGGTGTTTAGAAGGTGCTTAAAGTGACTTTAAAGAGAATGAGACGATGCAAAATGGTGTTTAGAAGGTGCTTAAAGTGACTTTAAAGAGAATGAGACGATGCAAAATGAGGTTTAGAAGGTGATTAAAGTGACTTTAAAGAGAATGAGACGATGCAAAATGAGGTTTAGAAGGTGCTTAAAGTGACTTTAAAGAGAATGAGACGATGCAAAATGGTGTTTAGAAGGTGCTTAAAGTGACTTTAAAGAGAATGAGACGATGCAAAATGGTGTTTAGAAGGTGCTTAAAGTGACTTTAAAGGGAATGAGACGATGCAAAATGAGGTTTAGAAGGTGCTCAAAGTGACTTTAAAGAGAATGAGACGATGCAAAATGGTGTTTAGAAGGTGCTTAAAGTGACTTTAAAGAGAATGAGACGATGCAAAATGAGGTTTAGAAGGTGCTTAAAGTGACTTTAAAGAGAATGAGACGATGCAAAATGGTGTTTAGAAGGTGCTTAAAATGACTTTAAAGAGAATGAGACGATGCAAAATGGTGTTTAGAAGGTGCTTAAAGTGACTTTAAAGAGAATGAGACGATGCAAAATGGTGTTTAGAAGGTGCTTAAAGTGACTTTAAAGAGAATGAGACGATGCAAAATGGGGTTTAGAAGGTGCTTAAAGTGACTTTAAAGAGAATGAGACGATGCAAAATGGTGATAAGAAGGTGCTTAAAGTGACTTTAAAGAGAATGAGACGATGCAAAATGGTGTTAAGAAGGTGATTAAAGTGACTTTAAAGAGAATGAGACGATGCAAAATGGTGTTAACAAGGTGCTTAAAGTGACTTTAGAGAGAATGAGACGATGCAAAATGGTGTTTAGAAGGTGCTTAAAGTGACTTTAAAGAGAATGAGACGATGCAAAATGGTGTTAAGAAGGTGCTTAAAGTGACTTTAAAGAGAATGAGACGATGCAAAATGAGGTTTAGAAGGTGCTTAAAGTGACTTTAAAGAGAATGAGACGATGAAAAATGAGGTTTAGAAGGTGCTTAAAGTGATTTTAAAAAGAATAAGACGATGCAAAATGGTGTTAAGAAGGTGCTTAAAGTGACTTTAAAGAGAATGAGACGATGCAAAATTAGGTTTAGAAGGTGCTTAAAGTGACTTTAAAGAGAATGAGACGATGCAAAATGGTGTTTAGAAGGTGCTTAAAGTGACTTTAAAGAGAATGAGACGATACAAAATGGTGTTTAGAAGGTGCTTAAAGTGACTTTAAGGAGAATGAGACGGTGCAAAATGGTGTTTAGAAGGTTCTTAAAGTGACTTTAAAGAGAATGAGACGATGCAAAATGGTGTTTAGAAGGTGCTTAAAGTGACTTTAAAGAGAATGAGACGATGCAAAATGGTGTTTAGAAGGTGCTTAAAGTGACTTTAAAGAGAATGAGACGATGCAAAATGGTGTTTAGAAGGTGCTTAAAGTGACTTTAAAGAGAATGAGACGATGCAAAATGGGGTTTAGAAGGTGCTTAAAGTGACTCTAAAGAGAATGAGACGATGCAAAATGGTGTTAAGAAGGTGCTTAAAGTGACTTTAAAGAGAATGAGACGGGGCAAAATGGTGTTTAGAAGGTGCTTAAAGTGACTTTAAAGAGAATGAGACGATGCAAAATGGTGTTTAGAAGGTGCTTAAAGTGACTTTAAAGAGAATGAGACGATGCAAAATGAGGTTTAGAAGGTGCTTAAAGTGACTTTAAAGAGAATGAGACGATGCAAAATGAGGTTTAGAAGGTGATTAAAGTGACTTTAAAGAGAATGAGACGATGCAAAATGAGGTTTAGAAGGTGCTTAAAGTGACTTTAAAGAGAATGAGACGATGCAAAATGGTGTTTAGAAGGTGCTTAAAGTGACTTTAAAGAGAATGAGACGATGCAAAATGGTGTTTAGAAGGTGCTTAAAGTGACTTTAAAGAGAATGAGACGATGCAAAATGGTGTTTAGAAGGTGCTTAAAGTGACTTTAAAGAGAATGAGACGATGCAAAATGGTGTTTAGAAGGTGCTTAAAGTGACTTTAAAGAGAATGAGACGATGCAAAATGGGGTTTAGAAGGTGCTTAAAGTGACTTTAACGAGAATGAGACGATGCAAAATGAGGTTTAGAAGGTGCTTAAAGTGACTTTAAAGAGAATGAGACGATGCAAAATGGTATTTAGAAGGTGCTTAAAGTAACTTTAAAGGGAATGAGACGATGCAAAATGGTGTTTAGAAGGTGCTTAAAGTGACTTTAAAGAGAATGAGACGATGCAAAATGGTATTTAGAAGGTGCTTACAGTGACTTTAAAGAGAATGAGACGATGCAAAATGAGGTTTAGAAGGTGCTTAAAGTGACTTTAAAGAGAATGAGACGATGCAAAATGGTGTTAAGAAGGTGCTTAAAGTGACTTTAAAGAGAATGAGACGATGCAAAATGAGGTTTAGAAGGTGCTTAAAGTGACTTTAAAGAGAATGAGACGATGAAAAATGAGGTTAAGAAGGTGCTTAAAGTGACTTTAAAGAGAATAAGACGATGCAAAATGGTGTTAAGAAGGTGCTTAAAGTGACTTTAAAGAGAATGAGACGATGCAAAATGAGGTTTAGAAGGTGCTTAAAGTGACTTTAAAGAGAATGAGACGATGCAAAATGGTGTTTAGAAGGTGCTTAAAGTGACTTTAAAGAGAATGAGACGATACAAAATGGTGTTTAGAAGGTGCTTAAAGTGACTTTAAAGAGAATGAGACGGTGCAAAATGGTGTTTAGAAGGTGCTTAAAGTGACTTTAAAGAGAATGAGACGATGCAAAATGGTGTTTAGAAGGTGCTTAAAGTGACTTTAAAGAGAATGAGACGATGAAAAATGGTGTTTAGAAGGTGCTTAAAGTGACTTTAAAGAGAATGAGACGATGCAAAATGGTGTTTAGAAGGTGCTTAAAGTGACTTTAAAGAGAATGAGACGATGCAAAATGGTGTTTAGAAGGTGCTTAAAGTGACTTTAAAGAGAATGAGACGATGCAAAATGGTGTTTAGAAGGTGCTTAAAGTGACTTTAAAGAGAATGAGACGATGCAAAATGGTGTTTAGAAGGTGCTTAAAGTGACTTTAAAGAGAATGAGACGATGCAAAATGGTGTTTAGAAGGTGCTTAAAGTGACTTTAAAGAGAATAAGACGATGCAAAATGGTGTTAAGAAGGTGCTTAACGTGACTTTAAAGAGAATGAGACGATGCAAAATGGTGTTTAGAAGGTGCTTAAAGTGACTTTAAAGAGAATGAGACGATGCAAAATGAGGTTTAGAACGTGCTTAAAGTGACTTTAAAGAGAATGAGACGATGCAAAATGGTGTTTAGAAGGTGCTTAAAGTGACTTTAAAGAGAATGAGACGATGCAAAATGGTGTTTAGAAGGTGCTTAAAGTGACTTTAAAGAGAATGAGACGATGCAAAATGGTGTTAAGAAGGTGCTTAAAGTGACTTTAAAGAGAATGAGACGATGCAAAATGGTGTTTAGCAGGTGCTTAAAGTGACTTTAAAGAGAATGAGACGATGCAAAATGGTGTTTAGAAGGTGCTTAAAGTGACTTTAAAGAGAATGAGACGATGCAAAATGGTGTTTAGAAGGTGCTTAAAGTGACTTTAGAGAGAATGAGACGATGCAAAATGGTGTTTAGAAGGTGCTTAAAGTGACTTTAGAGAGAATGAGACGATGCAAAATGGTGTTTAGAAGGTGCTTAAAGTGACTTTAAAGAGAATGAGACGATGCAAAATGAGGTTCAGCAGGTGCTTAAAGTGACTTTAAAGAGAATGAGACGATGCAAAATGGTGTTAAGGAGGTGCTTAAAGTGACTTTAAAGAGAATGAGACGATGCAAAATGGTGTTTAGAAGGTGCTTAAAGTGACTTTAAAGAGAATGAGACGATGCAAAATGAGGTTTAGAAGGTGCTTAAAGTGACTTTAAAGGGAAAGAGACGATGCAAAATGGTGTTTAGAAGGTGCTTAAAGTGACTTTAAAGAGAATGAGACGATGCAAAATGGTGTTTAGAAGGTGTGTTCTCGCACGTAGCGATGGGCGAGTGTTTTGCACGTAGCGAAAGCGAATGTTTTGCACGAAGCTAAAGCGAATGTTTTGCACGAAGCTAGAGCGAATGTTTTGCACGAAGCTGCGGGCGAACGTTTTGCACGAAGAATTCACACGTTGTAATTACTAGGTTAAAAAGGAACTTTATTTGCACTTTTTAATTAGATTGGCACGTAGCAGCTTGTTACTCGTAGGTATACGTAAGAAAAGCGAGAGAGCCCGTCGATCCGTTGATCGACGGTTTTATAGGTGTCATCGCTCCCCTCCACTTCCCTATGCGTGGGAGAGTTGCCCGTAGCGAAAGCTCTCCCACGCGCTCTCTCCTGTGACGTACCAGCACGCGGTGATGAGCTGACATTCCAGCACGCGGTCTGGCACGTCACACGATCTTCCGGGTCATGGAGGGGATTTGCCATAATTGATATGCGCTTATCGCATGATCGCGCGGATGACGTGATTGATCATGCGCTTATCGCATGATCGCGCGGATGACATAATTGTTTCGATTATAACGCGATTATTTCCCACAACCATTCCTCCCCCCTTTGGGACGCAGGCGACCGTCCCAAATTCCGCACGTAGGTGGTGGGTCGTCCTCATGCTCAGGGGTCGTCGGCGGCACGTAGCCAGGAGTCGAGTCAGGAGGACACTGCGCTGCTGATCCCTCAAGTTGTTCGTTTGGCGCTGCGTCGGATACGGAAGAGTCAGGTGCGCCCGAATGCTCCTTGGATACTTCCGTTTCAGCGGCCTCAACTGGGAGGGGTGCCAACAGCCTCACGTTGCGCTTGTAGATGCCGCTGCTTGTTCGTATGTCAGCGACACGTACGATGCCGTCGGGTCCCACGTAGGTTTTGACGACCAGGCCCATGGGCCATCGTCCAACGGGTAGGTTGTCATCACCGACTAGCACGATCTGGCCCGTCTGCAAGTTTGTAGTGCGTTTCGTCCACTTCGCACTACAACGCAACTGAGCAAGGTACTCAGTTCGCCAACGGGACCAGAATTGCTGAGCGAGTTTCTGGACTCGCTTCCAGCGAGTTTTGACACCGACCGTGTCATCGTCTCCAAGCGGGGCAGGAGTGGTGAATGATGCTCGTCCGATGAGGAAGTGCGCAGGGGTAAGTGCCTCTACCGATTCCGGACTGGAGTGGATTGCGGTGAGCGGCCTGGAGTTGAGAATGGCCGAAATTTGGTAGAGTAACGTCTGTAGCTCTACCAAGTTCAGCTGGGCTCCCTTTGCGGCGGCCTTGAACAATCGTTTTGCCACCTTGATGTTGGCCTCCCAAAGCCCTCCGAAGTTTGGGCTCCTGGGAGGGATAAACGAGAAACGAATTCCGCTGTCCGCTGCCAAGCTCACCACTTCGTCCTGGAATTCCCGGTTGTTGTGAGTCTTGCGAAGCAGGGTCAATTCTCTGGCAGCTCCCACGAAGTTGCGGCCGTTGTCGGAGTAGATCGTGTCAGGTCTTCCACGTAGGGACACGAATCGTAATAGAGCTGAGATGAACGCCGATGTCGACTGATCTTCCACTACCTCCAAGTGCGTGGCCTTCGTAGTGAAACACACGAAGATACAAACGTAGACCGTTCTACGCTTGCCTGATCGAGCATTTGAAACGATTTCGAAGGGGCCACACAGGTCCACGCCGGTGTGGGTGAAGGCGGGAGACACGTTGACGCGAGCCGACGGCAGCTGTCCCATCTGCTGGGCGTATTGTCTTGGGCGCGCTCGGGCACAAATTACGCATCTCGAGGTTACCCCGACGACTGTTCTTCGCAGGTCTCGCATCCAGAATCTCGCACGGAATTCGGCCATGATCAGCTCAGTTCCCGCATGGAAGTTGTGCTCGTGCAAATGGCGGATGATTACACGGGAGAAGGGATGCGACTTTGGTACTAGGAAAGGTGCCTTGGCGTCGTCAGCCAGATCTGAGTTTCCTAGTCGTCCCCGCACACAGATGATCTTATCCCTGACTATCGGGTCGAGATGCTGCATCGAACCCTTGGGAGCGACTGACCCGGAGTCTTGCATCTCCTTGACCTCATTGGGAAAGCACGTAGCTTGCATCACCCGTACTATCAGTTGGAGTCCGTACTCCAATTCGTCGAGTTGAAGGGGTCCTGATTTTTTCTCCACGGAGGATTTGGGTGCGCGTAAGTTGAAGATTGCTCTACCGAGCCACGCGAAATGTCGTCTTGTCATGATGAACGAGTTGTGGTGCTTGTACTGGGATAATAAGTCATCACAATCGTTCCCCACCATGGCCGTCAACAATAGAGGAGCGTCGACAGCTTCCTCCAATGCAGTCACGTAGTTTAGTTGAGGCATAACTGGCCTTTCATCATTGACTATGAAACTTGGTCCGTTCAGCCAAAAACTCGCAGTCTCGCTGTTTATGAGCTTGTTGGCAGGAAGTCCTCTGGACACGAGGTCTGCTGGGTTGAGTTTCGTCGGCACGTAGCTCCAATCCAGACGATTCGTGGCAGCGTGAATTTTCTCCACCCGGTTCTTAACGTAGACTCCCCACTTGGTGTTGTCGGAACGTATCCAAGCCAGTACCACCTGAGAGTCAGTCCACCAACGAGTTTGGCTTATCCGGGTGCCAAAGGCGTCCTTTATTTTGGCATAAAGGCGAGCTAGGAGCAGAGCTCCTTGCAGTTCGAGTCGCGGCAAAGTCACCTCTTCGATGGGTGCCAGTCGCGACCTGGAGCACAGCAACCGAGATTGCGGGTTTCCTTCACCGTCCAGAAAGCGAAGGTAAATGGCGCAACCAAAAGCCTTCGTAGAAGCGTCGCTGAAGCCGTACATGATCGCGTCCTGAGGTTCGCTGGGCAGCGCCATCCTTGGGATTGGGAGCTGTCTGAGAAGCGGCAGGTGGCTGGCGAATCCGTTCCAGCTTTCGATCATGCGAGGTGATGCGGCTTCATCCCATCCGAAGCCATCTCGCCAGAGGTCTTGTAGCAGAATCTTTCCGGTGACTATCACTGGTTGGAGGATCCCGATAGGATCATACAGCTTGCCAACTTTGGATGCTAAACGTCGTTTCTCCAATGAACCCAAAGGCTCGTAGAACTCATCTTGGACTACGAGCTGGAACGTATCCTCTGTAGGGCACCAAGCCAGGCCGAGCAACTTGATGGCCTGCTTCTCACCAATCTGTACAGTTGTATCGCGGTGTTCCACCGGGATTTTACTGGTGATCTCTGGTGAGTTAGATGCCCACTTTCGCAATGGCATCCCGCGTATGTTGAGTGCTCGCTCGACGCTGGTCATAAGCTCACGTAGCTGCTCGGGAGTCGATGCGCCCAACGAAAGGTTGTCCACGTAGAACGATGATTGGATGGCGTCAGCTGTCTGGGGATCGGAAGTCCGCACTTCTTCCCCGGCTTCGAACAACGCCCTGCAGGCCAAATAAGACGAAGCAGCCTCACCGTACGTAACAGTGAGGAGTCTGAATAGTTGCATCGTGTCCTTTGGCTTGTCGCGCCACAGAATGCACTGCATCCAAGTGTCGGGCTCGGATACCCACACTTGACGGTACATCTTCACGATGTCGGCAGTCGCCACCACGGTTTGAGTACGGAAATCTAGCCAGATTCGGAACAAGTCAGGCTGGATCACGGGTCCTACGGCTTGGAGGTCGTTCAGCGAGATTCCCGTCGTTGATTTCGCGCTGGCGTCGAACACAACGCGTAGTTTTGTGGTAGTCGAGTCTGGCTTGACCACGCAAGAGTGGGGAATCACGTAGCGTACTTTGGGGAGCTCCTCCGTTGATACTGGGCACATGTGGCCCAGCTCTTGGTACTCTCGCATGAACTTTCGATATTCTGCGTAGGTGGGCTCATGGCTGGCGAGACGTCTTTCTAGGGCTAGCAAGCGGCGTCTTGCTTGCCCCATTGAATCTCCCAGCTGGTTTAGCTCCCCCCGTAAGGGAATTTGTACGATGTATCGTCCATCGTCAGCGATGGTGGTATGCTCCTTAAAGTGCGTCTCTAGTTCGTGAGACTTCCAAACCGTGGAGTCGGCGGCATCATTTGGGAGTTCTTCGATTCTCCAGAATCGTTCGAGGATCTCCTTTAGGTCATCGACGCACGTAGCTAGACAACTGTGTTCGTATAGATCGGCTGAAGTCGTGTCACGTAGCATTCCTCCCACGAGCCATCCGAATTTAGAATTCTGGAGGGTCAAGCCATTTGGGAGGCGACGCAGCCCTGTCTTGAGTGCGTCGAAGCATATTCTGGCACCTAAGATAGCGTCGATTGTTCCAGGATGGTAGAATTCCGCATCTGCTAGGAACTTGGCCTCTGGCAGGTCCAGTTCGTCTTGTCTGATGGCACGAGCCGGTTGATCACTGAGACCGGGAATCACGAAGAATCCGACATCCTCAGAGCAGCTGCCGTCAATCGACGTAATCTTCGCTCGTATTTGTTGGGTTACTGCGATTTTGCTCCCCACGCCACTCAGCGTCAATCGTGCAGGGTGCATCGCTAATCCAAGACGCTTGACCGCATTCTTGGTGATTGCCTCGATTTGGCTGCCGGAGTCGAGCACGCATCGGATCCGTTGCCACATTCCCATGTTGTCCTGGATGAGTATCGCGACCGTAGCGAGTAGCACGTAGTTGTCCAGTAGCGGGATGTCTTCCGTTGGTGAAATGTCAACCGAGGCACGTCTTGATTGGCAAGAATCGGCAGCAGGATCACTCGATGAATTGGCGCCCGAAGGGGGGTCATTACCATCCTGTGGGGTGGATTCATCAGGACGAGGCGCAGGACAAGCACGATGATGCAGGGAGCCGGAGCGAAGCACGGAGCGGGATCTCCTCGGGATGTTGGATGCAGCATGCGGCAGACAACAGCTTCTGGGTGTAGAATGAATCCGAAGAGGCACGGAGCAGGAACGAGAAGGTGCGGCGCGAGCACCAGGCGGCAATTGGTAGGTACTGGGTGGCGCGGCAGTACGAAGAGGCACGGAGCAGGAACGCGGGGCGGCGCGAGCACCAGGCAGAAATAGGCAGGCACTGGGCGGCGCGGCAACACGAAGAGGCACGGAGCAGGAACGAGAAGCGGCGCGAGCACCAGGCGGCAAGAGGCAGGCACTGGGCGGCGCGGCAACACGAAGAGGCACGGAGCAGGAACGTGAAGCGGCGCGAGCACCAGGCGGCAAGAGGCAGGCACTGGGCGGCGCGGCAACACGAAGAGGCACGGAGCAGGAACTAGAAGCGGCGCGAGCACCAGGCGGCAAGTGGCAGGCACTGGGCGGCGCGGCAACACGAAGAGGCACGGAGCAGGAACTAGAAGCGGCGCGAGCAGCAGGCGGCAAGAGGCAGGCACTGGGCGGCGCGGCAACCCGAAGAGGCACGGAGCAGGAACCGGGCGGCACGGTGACATTTAAAGGAACAGAACGGGCACATACCTGTACGCAGCTTGCGTGACTCAGCAAAGCTTGGACACCGGGCGGCAGACTACAGTCCCTGGGCGTTTCGGCAGCACGAGGAAGCACGGAGCGGGAACGGCGGGGCACGAAACTGGAGTCACTCGGCACGGCGCGGGCACCAGGCGGCAAGCAGCAGGCACTGGGCGGCGCGGTGGCACGAGGAGGCACGGAGCGGGAACGTCGAGGCACGAAGCTGGAGTAACTCGGCACGGCGCGGGCACCCGGCGGCAAGCAGCAGGCACTGGGCGGCGCGGTAGCACGAGGAAGCACGGAGCTGGAGCGGCGAGGCACGAAGCTGGAGCGGCGGGGCACGAAGCTGGAGTCACTCGGCACGGCGCGGGCACCAGGCGGCAAGCAGCAGGCACTGGGCGGCGCGGTAGCACGAGGAAGCACGGAGCTGGAGCGGCGAGGCACGGAGCTGGAGCGGCGAGGCACGAAGCTGGATTCACTCGGCACGGCGCGGGCACCAGGCGGCAAGCAGCAGGCACTGGGCGGCGCGGTAGCACGAGGAAGCACGGAGCTGGAGCGGCGAGGCATGAAGCTGGAGCGGCGGGGCACGAAGCTGGAGCGGCGGGGCACGAAGCTGGATTCACTCGGCACGGCGCGGGCACCAGGCGGCAAGCAGCAGGCACTGGGCGGCGCGGTAGCACGAGGAAGCACGGAGCGGGAACGGCGAGGCACGAAGCTGGATTCACTCGGCACGGCGCGGGCACCAGGCGGCAAGCAGCAGGCACTGGGCGGCGCGGTAGCACGAGGAAGCACGGAGCTGGAGCGGCGAGGCACGGAGCTGGAGCGGCGAGGCACGAAGCTGGATTCACTCGGCACGGCGCGGGCACCAGGCGGCAAGCAGCAGGCACTGGGCGGCGCGGTAGCACGAGGAAGCACGGAGCACACACGGGGCACGAAGCACGGGGGGCGAGGCACGGAGCACACGCGAGGACGCACGGAGCACACGCGAGGACGCACGAAGCGGGGACGGCGGGACACGGCCCTGGGGTTCGGATGCACGGAGCGGGCGCGGAGTGAGGGCACGGAGTGGGCAAGTCACTCCGGCGTCGGGTCGGAGTGCACGTGGAGCATTGTGTGGTGCTTCTTGCCACACACCTGGCACCTCCGCTCACTCGGGCATGCATTGGCCGGATGGTCCTTGGAAAAACAATTCATGCATTTGCGCCGGTCCATAATGAAGTTAATACACTGCATCACGGACCGCGCGCGCAGCTCCGGGCACACCGTCGTCACGTGGCCCGTCCTGTCACACGCGTAACACCGTCGCGTCCCGGCCCCCTGACCCCCCGTTCTTACCTTCGTACTGGTGCTGGCGGGAACGATGGCGGCAGCGGCTGGCTGGGTCGCCGGCGCATTCCGCGCAGGCCTGGAGGCGATGGCAGCGGGCTTCGGGGTGACGGTTGCAGCTAGCACCGTCCGTGCTGCTCGCTGGTTCGTTCCACGCGCTCGATCCGCATCTTCCTTCCGCTTGGGCTGATAATAAATTTTATTAGCCAGCCCATCCAGCTCGCGACGCAGCTCAACCCACGTAGGGATGAGCTGCTGGTCCGCACGCCGTGTCACGCTCGCAATGGTTTCAGCGTCTAGCTTGTCCATTACGAGCGCGACAATCAGCCCGTCTTCCACCACGGAGGTGGAATCGCCAGCCTCGGCGATCTGGCGGGCTGAGGCCACGGCCGTCTCCACTACGTCGATGACGCGCATCAACGCGTTCGCCGACGGAGAGCTCATCCTGGGCAGTTCGAGGATTTTGCGGATGTGGCCCATAAATGCCACCCGCTTCTTATAAAATCTCTCCTCCAGCTTGGCCCAAGCTTGGGCGAACGGCATTCCGGCGTTTTCGAATGCCTCACAACTGTGCCTCGCGATGTCGCACCGCTCGAGGCATTTTATCAAAAAGGCGAATTTATCGGAGTCCTCCGTAAGTCCGGCCACGCGCTTCTCGAATCGACTCGAGAACGCGGGCCATTCGGAGGGCGAGCCCTCGAACTTGGGCAGTTCTATGCGAGGCAGGTGGTCTGCTCGCGATGGCTGCCCCGCCATCGTGGTGTCCAAAATGGACGGTTTGGAGGCGGCTCCCTCACGGCGCTTGGTTGCGGCCGCCATGGCTGCCGCATAAGCCTCCGTGAAGGGGCCCCTGCGCGGATGGGGGCCGGTGACACTTTCGACGCGCATCAGCGCGGCGTTCCCGTCCCGCCACAGGGACGCCAAGATGTCCACCTTCACGGCGGCCACCTCCGGTTTCATCTTCGCATCGAGGCTTGCGGCCACCTCCTTTACGCTGCCCTCTAGGGCGGTAAGTAGCCGCAAGGCCTCGGCCACGATGTTTTCGTTCTCGTTATTCATACTTAAGTCGTGACAGAATTTTGCACTTAGCACTTTTCACGTAATCACGTCGGGGTCACCAAAATGTTCTCGCACGTAGCGATGGGCGAGTGTTTTGCACGTAGCGAAAGCGAATGTTTTGCACGAAGCTAAAGCGAATGTTTTGCACGAAGCTAGAGCGAATGTTTTGCACGAAGCTGCGGGCGAACGTTTTGCACGAAGAATTCACACGTTGTAATTACTAGGTTAAAAAGGAACTTTATTTGCACTTTTTAATTAGATTGGCACGTAGCAGCTTGTTACTCGTAGGTATACGTAAGAAAAGCGAGAGAGCCCGTCGATCCGTTGATCGACGGTTTTATAGGTGTCATCGCTCCCCTCCACTTCCCTATGCGTGGGAGAGTTGCCCGTAGCGAAAGCTCTCCCACGCGCTCTCTCCTGTGACGTACCAGCACGCGGTGATGAGCTGACATTCCAGCACGCGGTCTGGCACGTCACACGATCTTCCGGGTCATGGAGGGGATTTGCCATAATTGATATGCGCTTATCGCATGATCGCGCGGATGACGTGATTGATCATGCGCTTATCGCATGATCGCGCGGATGACATAATTGTTTCGATTATAACGCGATTATTTCCCACAACCAAGGTGCTTAAAGTGACTTTAAAGAGAATGAGACGATGCAAAATGGTGTTAAGAAGGTGCTTAAAGTGACTTTAAAGAGAATGAGACGATGCAAAATGGTGTTTAGAAGGTGCTTAAAGTGACTTTAAAGAGAATGAGACGATGCAAAATGGTGTTTAGAAGGTGCTTAAAGTGACTTTAGAGAGAATGAGACGATGCAAAATGAGGTTTAGAAGGTGCTTAAAGTGACTTTAAAGAGAATGAGACGATGCAAAATGGTGTTTAGAAGGTGCTTAAAGTGACTTTAAAGAGAATGAAACGATGCAAAATGGTGTTTAGAAGGTGCTTAAAGTGACTTTAGAGAGAATGAGACGATGCAAAATGGGGTTTAGAAGGTGCTTAAAGTGACTTTAAAGAGAATGAGACGATGCAAAATGGTGTTTAGAAGGTGCTTAAAGTGACTTTAAAGAGAATGAGACGATGCAAAATGGTGTTTAGAAGGTGCTTAAAGTGACTTTAAAGAGAATGAGACGATGCAAAATGGTGTTTAGAAGGTGCTTAAAGTGACTTTAAAGAGAATGAGACGATGCAAAATGGTGTTTAGAAGGTGCTTAAAGTGACTTTCAAGAGAATGAGACGATGCAAAATGGTGTTTAGAAGGTGCTTAAAGTGACTTTAAAGAGAATGAGACGATGCAAAATGGTGTTTAGAAGGTGCTTAAAGTGACTTTAAAGAGAATGAGACGATGCAAAATGAGGTTTAGAAGGTGCTTAAAGTGACTTTAAAAAGAATGAGACGATGCAAAATGGTGTTTAGAAGGT
>NW_026525304.1:0-36560 GCF_943734705.1 Anopheles coustani
AGCACCTTCTAAACACCATTTTGCATCGTCTCATTCTCTTTAAAGTCACTTTAAGCACCTTCTAAACCTCATTTTGCATCGTCTCATTCTCTTTAAAGTCACCTTAAGCACCTTCTAAACACCATTTTGCATCGTCTCATTCTCTTTAAAGTCACTTTAAGCACCTTCTAAACACCATTTTGCATCGTCTCATTCTCTTTAAAGTCACTTTAAGCACCTTCTAACCTCATTTTGCATCGTCTCATTCTCTTTAAAGTCACTTTAAGCACCTTCCTAAACCTCATTTTGCATCGTCTCATTCTCTTTAAAGTCACCTTAAGCACCTTCTAAACACCATTTTGCATCGTCTCATTCTCTTTAAAGTCACTTTAAGCACCTTCTAAACCTCATTTTGCATCGTCTCATTCTCTTTAAAGTCACTTTAAGCACCTTCTAAACCTCATTTTGCATCGTCTCATTCTCTTTAAAGTCACTTTAAGCACCTTCTAAACACCATTTTGCATCGTCTCATTCTCTTTAAAGTCACCTTAAGCACCTTCTAAACACCATTTTGCATCGTCTCATTCTCTTTAAAGTCACTTTAAGCACCTTCTAAACACCATTTTGCATCGTCTCATTCTCTTTAAAGTCACCTTAAGCACCTTCTAAACACCATTTTGCATCGTCTCATTCTCGTTAAAGTCACTTTAAGCACCTTCTAAACCTCATTTTGCATCGTCTCATTCTCTTTAAAGTCACCTTAAGCACCTTCTAAACACCATTTTGCATCGTCTCATTCTCTTTAAAGTCACTTTAAGCACCTTCTAAACACCATTTTGCATCGTCTCATTCTCTTTAAAGTCACTTTAAGCACCTTCTAAACACCATTTTGCATCGTCTCATTCTCTTTAAAGTCACTTTAAGCACCTTCTAAACACCATTTTGCATCGTCTCATTCTCTTTAAAGTCACTTTAAGCACCTTCTAAACCTCATTTTGCATCGTCTCATTCTCTTTAAAGTCACCTTAAGCACCTTCTAAACACCCATTTTGCATCGTCTCATTCTCTTTAAAGTCACTTTAAGCACCTTCTAAACACCATTTTGCATCGTCTCATTCTCTTTAAAGTCACCTTAAGCACCTTCTAAACCTCATTTTGCATCGTCTCATTCTCTTTAAAGTCACCTTAAGCACCTTCTAAACACCATTTTGCATCGTCTCATTCTCTTTAAAGTCACTTTAAGCACCTTCTAAACCTCATTTTGCATCGTCTCATTCTCTTTAAAGTCACTTAAACACCATTTTGCATCGTCTCATTCTCTTTAAAGTCACTTTAAGCACCTTCTAAACCTCATTTTGCATCGTCTCATTCTCTTAAAGTGACTTTAAGCACCTTTCTAAACCTCATTTTGCATCGTCTCATTCTCTTTAAAGTCACCTTAAGCACCTTCTAAACACCATTTTGCATCGTCTCATTCTCTTTAAAGTCACATTAAGCACCTTCTAAACCTCATTTTGCATCGTCTCATTCTCTTTAAAGTCACTTTAAGCACCTTCTAAACACCATTTTGCATCGTCTCATTCTCTTTAAAGTCACTTTAAGCACCTTCTAAACCTCATTTTGCATCGTCTCATTCTCTTTAAAGTCACTTTAAGCACCTTCTAAACCTCATTTTGCATCGTCTCATTCTCTTTAAAGTCACCTTAAGCACCTTCTAAACACCATTTTGCATCGTCTCATTCTCTTTAAAGTCACTTTAAGCACCTTCTAAACCTCATTTTGCATCGTCTCATTCTCTTTAAAGTCACCTTAAGCACCTTCTAAACACCATTTTGCATCGTCTCATTCTCTTTAAAGTCACTTTAAGCACCTTCTAAACCTCATTTTGCATCGTCTCATTCTCTTTAAAGTCACCTTAAGCACCTTCTAAACACCATTTTGTATCGTCTCATTCTCTTTAAAGTCACTTTAAGCACCTTCTAAACCTCATTTTGCATCGTCTCATTCTCTTTAAAGTCACCTTAAGCACCTTCTAAACACCATTTTGCATCGTCTCATTCTCTTTAAAGTCACTTTAAGCACCTTCTAAACCTCATTTTGCATCGTCTCATTCTCTTTAAAGTCACTTTAAGCACCTTCTAAACCTCATTTTGCATCGTCTCATTCTCTTAAAGTCACTTTAAGCACCTTCTAAACCTCATTTTGCATCGTCTCATTCTCTTTAAAGTCACCTTAAGCACCTTCTAAACACCATTTTGCATCGTCTCATTCTCTTTAAAGTCACTTTAAGCACCTTCTAAACCTCATTTTGCATCGTCTCATTCTCTTTAAAGTCACCTTAAGCACCTTCTAAACACCATTTTGCATCGTCTCATTCTCTTTAAGTCACTTTAAGCACCTTCTAAACCTCATTTTGCATCGTCTCATTCTCTTTAAAGTCACCTTAAGCACCTTCTAAACACCATTTTGCATCGTCTCATTCTCTTTAAAGTCACTTTAAGCACCTTCTAAACACCATTTTGCATCGTCTCATTCTCTTTAAAGTCACTTTAAGCACCTTCTAAACACCATTTTGCATCGTCTCATTCTCTTTAAAGTCACTTTAAGCACCTTCTAAACCTCATTTTGCATCGTCTCATTCTCTTTCACCTTAAGCACCTTCTAAACACCATTTTGCATCGTCTCATTCTCTTTAAAGTCACTTTAAGCACCTTCTAAACCTCATTTTGCATCGTCTCATTCTCTTTAAAGTCACCTTAAGCACCTTCCTAAACCTCATTTTGCATCGTCTCATTCTCTTTAAAGTCACTTTAAGCACCTTCTAAACCTCATTTTGCATCGTCTCATTCTCTTTAAAGTCACCTTAAGCACCTTCTAAACACCATTTTGCATCGTCTCATTCTCTTTAAAGTCACTTAAGCACCTTCTAAACACCATTTTGCATCGTCTCATTCTCTTTAAAGTCACTTTAAGCACCTTCTAAACACCATTTTGCATCGTCTCATTCTCTTTAAAGTCACTTTAAGCACCTTCTAAACACCATTTTGCATCGTCTCATTCTCTTTAAACCTCCATTTTGCATCGTCTCATTCTCTTTAAAGTCACTTTAAGCACCTTCTAAACCTCATTTTGCATCGTCTCATTCTCTTTAAAGTCACCTTAAGCACCTTCTAAACACCATTTTGCATCGTCTCATTCTCTTTAAAGTCACTTTAAGCACCTTCTAAACCTCATTTTGCATCGTCTCATTCTCTTTAAAGTCACCTTAAGCACCTTCTAAACCTCATTTTGCATCGTCTCATTCTCTTTAAAGTCACTTTAAGCACCTTCTAAACCTCATTTTGCATCGTCTCGTTCTCTTTAAAGTCACCTTAAGCACCTTCTAAACACCATTTTGCATCGTCTCATTCTCTTTAAAGTCACTTTAAGCACCTTCTAAACACCATTTTGCATCGTCTCATTCTCTTTAAAGTCACTTTAAGCACCTTCTAAACCTCATTTTGCATCGTCTCATTCTCTTTAAAGTCACTTTAAGCACCTTCTAAACCTCATTTTGCATCGTCTCATTCTCTTTAAAGTCACTTAAGCACCTTCTAAACCTCATTTTGCATCGTCTCATTCTCTTTAAAGTCACTTCAAGCACCTTCTAAACCTCATTTTGCATCGTCTCATTCTCTTTAAAGTCACTTTAAGCACCTTCTAAACACCATTTTGCATCGTCTCATTCTCTTTAAAGTCACTTTAAGCACCTTCTAAACACATTTTGCATCGTCTCATTCTCTTTAAAGTCACTTTAAGCACCTTCTAAACCTCATTTTGCATCGTCTCATTCTCTTTAAAGTCACTTTAAGCACCTTCTAAACACCATTTTGCATCGTCTCATTCTCTTTAAAGTCACTTTAAGCACCTTCTAAACCTCATTTTGCATCGTCTCATTCTCTTTAAAGTCACCTTAAGCACCTTCTAAACACCATTTTGCATCGTCTCATTCTCTTTAAAGTCACTTTAAGCACCTTCTAAACCTCATTTTGCATCGTCTCATTCTCCTTAAAGTCACCTTAAGCACCTTCTAAACACCATTTTGCATCGTCTCATTCTCTTTAAAGTCACTTTAAGCACCTTCTAAACCTCATTTTGCATCGTCTCATTCTCTTTAAAGTCACCTTAAGCACCTTCTAAACACCATTTTGCATCGTCTCATTCTCTTTAAAGTCACTTTAAGCACCTTCTAAACACCATTTTGCATCGTCTCATTCTCTTTAAAGTCACTTTAAGCACCTTCTAAACACCATTTTGCATCGTCTCATTCTCTTTCAAGTCACTTTAAGCACCTTCTAAACCTCATTTTGCATCGTCTCATTCTCTTTAAAGTCACCTTAAGCACCTTCTAAACCTCATTTTGCATCGTCTCATTCTCTTTAAAGTCACTTTAAGCACCTTCTAAACCTCATTTTGCATCGTCTCATTCTCTTTAAAGTCACTTAAACACCATTTTGCATCGTCTCATTCTCTTTAAAGTCACTTTAAGCACCTTCTAAACCTCATTTTGCATCGTCTCATTCTCTTTAAAGTCACTTTAAGCACCTTCTAAACCTCATTTTGCATCGTCTCATTCTCTTTAAAGTCACCTTAAGCACCTTCTAAACACCATTTTGCATCGTCTCATTCTCTTTAAAGTCACATTAAGCACCTTCTAAACCTCATTTTGCATCGTCTCATTCTCTTTAAAGTCACTTTAAGCACCTTCTAAACACCATTTTGCATCGTCTCATTCTCTTTAAAGTCACTTTAAGCACCTTCTAAACACCATTTTGCATCGTCTCATTCTCTTTAAAGTCACTTTAAGCACCTTCTAAACCTCATTTTGCATCGTCTCATTCTCTTTAAAGTCACCTTAAGCACCTTCTAAACACCATTTTGCATCGTCTCATTCTCTTTAAAGTCACCTTAAGCACCTTCTAAACACCATTTTGCATCGTCTCATTCTCTTTAAAGTCACTTTAAGCACCTTCTAAACCTCATTTTGCATCGTCTCATTCTCTTTAAAGTCACCTTAAGCACATTCTAAACCTCATTTTGCATCGTCTCATTCTCTTTAAAGTCACCTTAAGCACCTTCTAAACCTCATTTTGCATCGTCTCATTCTCTTTAAAGTCACCTTAAGCACCTTCTAAACCTCATTTTGCATCGTCTCATTCTCTTTAAAGTCACCTTAAGCACCTTCTAAACACCATTTTGCATCGTCTCATTCTCTTTAAAGTCACTTTAAGCACCTTCTAAACCTCATTTTGCATCGTCTCATTCTCTTTAAAGTCACTTTAAGCACCTTCTAAACCTCATTTTGCATCGTCTCATTCTCTTTAAAGTCACCTTAAGCACCTTCTAAACACCATTTTGCATCGTCTCATTCTCTTTAAAGTCACCTTAAGCACCTTCTAAACCTCATTTTGCATCGTCTCATTCTCTTTAAAGTCACTTTAAGCACCTTCTAAACCTCATTTTGCATCGTCTCATTCTCTTTAAAGTCACTTTAAGCACCTTCTAAACCTCATTTTGCATCGTCTCATTCTCTTTAAAGTCACCTTAAGCACCTTCTAAACACCATTTTGCATCGTCTCATTCTCTTTAAAGTCACTTTAAGCACCTTCTAAACCTCATTTTGCATCGTCTCATTCTCTTTAAAGTCACCTTAAGCACCTTCTAAACACCATTTTGCATCGTCTCATTCTCTTTAAAGTCACCTTAAGCACCTTCTAAACCTCATTTTGCATCGTCTCATTCTCTTTAAAGTCACTTTAAGCACCTTCTAAACACCATTTTGCATCGTCTCATTCTCTTTAAAGTCACCTTAAGCACCTTCTAAACACCATTTTGCATCGTCTCATTCTCTTTAAAGTCACCTTAAGCACCTTCTAAACACCATTTTGCATCGTCTCATTCTCTTTAAAGTCACCTTAAGCACCTTCTAAACCTCATTTTGCATCGTCTCATTCTCTTTAAAGTCACTTTAAGCACCTTCTAAACACCATTTTGCATCGTCTCATTCTCTTTAAAGTCACCTTAAGCACCTTCTAAACACCATTTTGCATCGTCTCATTCTCTTTAAAGTCACTTTAAGCACCTTCTAAACCTCATTTTGCATCGTCTCATTCTCTTTAAAGTCACCTTAAGCACCTTCTAAACACCATTTTGCATCGTCTCATTCTCTTTAAAGTCACTTTAAGCACCTTCTAAACCTCATTTTGCATCGTCTCATTCTCTTTAAAGTCACCTTAAGCACCTTCTAAACACCATTTTGCATCGTCTCATTCTCTTTAAAGTCACTTTAAGCACCTTCTAAACCTCATTTTGCATCGTCTCATTCTCTTTAAAGTCACCTTAAGCACCTTCTAAACACCATTTTACATCGTCTCATTCTCTTTAAAGTCACTTTAAGCACCTTCTAAACCTCATTTTGCATCGTCTCATTCTCTTTAAAGTCACTTTAAGCACCTTCTAAACCTCATTTTGCATCGTCTCATTCTCTTTAAAGTCACTTTAAGCACCTTCTAAACCTCATTTTGCATCGTCTCATTCTCTTTAAAGTCACTTTAAGCACCTTCTAAACACCATTTTGCATCGTCTCATTCTCTTTAAAGTCACTTTAAGCACCTTCTAAACCTCATTTTGCATCGTCTCATTCTCTTTAAAGTCACTTTAAGCACCTTCTAAACCTCATTTTGCATCGTCTCATTCTCTTTAAAGTCACCTTAAGCACCTTCTAAACCTCATTTTGCATCGTCTCATTCTCTTTAAAGTCACTTTAAGCACCTTCTAAACCTCATTTTGCATCGTCTCATTCTCTTTAAAGTCACCTTAAGCACCTTCTAAACACCATTTTGCATCGTCTCATTCTCTTTAAAGTCACTTTAAGCACCTTCTAAACCTCATTTTGCATCGTCTCATTCTCTTTAAAGTCACTTTAAGCACCTTCTAAACCTCATTTTGCATCGTCTCATTCTCTTTAAAGTCACCTTAAGCACCTTCTAAACACCATTTTGCATCGTCTCATTCTCTTTAAAGTCACCTTAAGCACCTTCTAAACACCATTTTGCATCGTCTCATTCTCTTTAAAGTCACTTTAAGCACCTTCTAAACCTCATTTTGCATCGTCTCATTCTCTTTAAAGTCACCTTAAGCACCTTCTAAACACCATTTTGCATCGTCTCATTCTCTTTAAAGTCACTTTAAGCACCTTCTAAACCTCATTTTGCATCGTCTCATTCTCTTTAAAGTCACCTTAAGCACCTTCTAAACACCATTTTGCATCGTCTCATTCTCTTTAAAGTCACTTTAAGCACCTTCTAAACACCATTTTGCATCGTCTCATTCTCTTTAAAGTCACCTTAAGCACCTTCTAAACACCATTTTGCATCGTCTCATTCTCTTTAAAGTCACTTTAAGCACCTTCTAAACACCATTTTGCATCGTCTCATTCTCTTTAAAGTCACTTTAAGCACCTTCTAAACACCATTTTGCATCGTCTCATTCTCTTTAAAGTCACTTTAAGCACCTTCTAAACACCATTTTGCATCGTCTCATTCTCTTTAAAGTCACTTTAAGCACCTTCTAAACACCATTTTGCATCGTCTCATTCTCTTTAAAGTCACTTTAAGCACCTTCTAAACCTCATTTTGCATCGTCTCATTCTCTTTAAAGTCACTTTAAGCACCTTCTAAACACCATTTTGCATCGTCTCATTCTCTTTAAAGTCACCTTAAGCACCTTCTAAACCTCATTTTGCATCGTCTCATTCTCTTTAAAGTCACTTTAAGCACCTTCTAAACCTCATTTTGCATCGTCTCATTCTCTTTAAAGTCACTTTAAGCACCTTCTAAAGACCATTTTGCATCGTCTCATTCTCTTTAAAGTCACCTTAAGCACCTTCTAAACACCATTTTGCATCGTCTCATTCTCTTTAAAGTCACCTTAAGCACCTTCTAAACCTCATTTTGCATCGTCTCATTCTCTTTAAAGTCACTTTAAGCACCTTCTAAACCTCATTTTGCATCGTCTCATTCTCTTTAAAGTCACCTTAAGCACCTTCTAAACACCATTTTGCATCGTCTCATTCTCTTTAAAGTCACTTTAAGCACCTTCTAAACACCATTTTGCATCGTCTCATTCTCTTTAAAGTCACTTTAAGCACCTTCTAAACACCATTTTGCATCGTCTCATTCTCTTTAAAGTCACTTTAAGCACCTTCTAAACCTCATTTTGCATCGTCTCATTATCTTTAAAGTCACCTTAAGCACCTTCTAAACACCATTTTGCATCGTCTCATTCTCTTTAAAGTCTCTTTAAGCACCTTCTAAACACCATTTTGCATCGTCTCATTCTCTTTAAAGTCACTTTAAGCACCTTCTAAACACCATTTTGCATCGTCTCATTCTCTTTAAAGTCACCTTAAGCACCTTCTAAACACCATTTTGCATCGTCTCATTCTCTTTAAAGTCACTTTAAGCACCTTCTAAACACCATTTTGCATCGTCTCATTCTCTTTAAAGTCACTTTAAGCACCTTCTAAACCTCATTTTGCATCGTCTCATTCTCTTTAAAGTCACCTTAAGCACCTTCTAAACACCATTTTGCATCGTCTCATTCTCTTTAAAGTCACTTTAAGCACCTTCTAAACCTCATTTTGCATCGTCTCATTCTCTTTAAAGTCACTTTAAGCACCTTCTAAACCTCATTTTGCATCGTCTCATTCTCTTTAAAGTCACTTTAAGCACCTTCTAAACCTCATTTTGCATCGTCTCATTCTCTTTAAAGTCACTTTAAGCACCTTCTAAACCTCATTTTGCATCGTCTCATTCTCTTTAAAGTCACCTTAAGCACCTTCTAAACCTCATTTTGCATCGTCTCATTCTCTTTAAAGTCACTTTAAGCACCTTCTAAACACCATTTTGCATCGTCTCATTCTCTTTAAAGTCACTTTAAGCACCTTCTAAACACCATTTTGCATCGTCTCATTCTCTTTAAAGTCACCTTAAGCACCTTCTAAACACCATTTTGCATCGTCTCATTCTCTTTAAAGTCACTTTAAGCACCTTCTAAACCTCATTTTGCATCGTCTCATTCTCTTTAAAGTCACTTTAAGCACCTTCTAAACACCATTTTGCATCGTCTCATTCTCTTTAAAGTCACTTTAAGCACCTTCTAAACACCATTTTGCATCGTCTCATTCTCTTTAAAGTCACTTTAAGCACCTTCTAAAGACCATTTTGCATCGTCTCATTCTCTTTAAAGTCACTTTAAGCACCTTCTAAACCTCATTTTGCATCGTCTCATTCTCTTTAAAGTCACTTTAAGCACCTTCTAAACCTCATTTTGCATCGTCTCATTCTCTTTAAAGTCACCTTAAGCACCTTCTAAACCTCATTTTGCATCGTCTCATTCTCTTTAAAGGCACCTTAAGCACCTTCTAAACACCATTTTGCATCGTCTCATTCTCTTTAAAGTCACTTTAAGCACCTTCTAAACACCATTTTGCATCGTCTCATTCTCTTTAAAGTCACTTTAAGCACCTTCTAAACCTCATTTTGCATCGTCTCATTCTCTTTAAAGTCACTTTAAGCACCTTCTAAACACCATTTTGCATCGTCTCATTCTCTTTAAAGTCACCTTAAGCACCTTCTAAACACCATTTTGCATCGTCTCATTCTCTTTAAAGTCACTTTAAGCACCTTCTAAACACCATTTTGCATCGTCTCATTCTCTTTAAAGTCACTTTAAGCACCTTCTAAACCTCATTTTGCATCGTCTCATTCTCTTTAAAGTCACCTTAAGCACCTTCTAAACACCATTTTGCATCGTCTCATTCTCTTTAAAGTCACTTTAAGCACCTTCTAAACCTCATTTTGCATCGTCTCATTCTCTTTAAAGTCACTTTAAGCACCTTCTAAACACCATTTTGCATCGTCTCATTCTCTTTAAAGTCACTTTAAGCACCTTCTAAACACCATTTTGCATCGTCTCATTCTCTTTAAAGTCACCTTAAGCACCTTCTAAACACCATTTTGCATCGTCTCATTCTCTTTAAAGTCACCTTAAGCACCTTCTAAACCTCATTTTGCATCGTCTCATTCTCTTTAAAGTCACCTTAAGCACCTTCTAAAGACCATTTTGCATCGTCTCATTCTCTTTAAAGTCACTTTAAGCACCTTCTAAACCTCATTTTGCATCGTCTCATTCTCTTTAAAGTCACTTTAAGCACCTTCTAAACCTCATTTTGCATCGTCTCATTCTCTTTAAAGTCACTTTAAGCACCTTCTAAACCTCATTTTGCATCGTCTCATTCTCTTTAAAGTCACCTTAAGCACCTTCTAAACACCATTTTGCATCGTCTCATTCTCTTTAAAGTCACTTTAAGCACCTTCTAAACCTCATTTTGCATCGTCTCATTCTCTTTAAAGTCACCTTAAGCACCTTCTAAACCTCATTTTGCATCGTCTCATTCTCTTTAAAGTCACTGTGATATCCCGGCACTTTTAAATAATAACTGATAATGTGTGACTTTACCGAAGACTTTATTACGAATGAATTTACTTCGTACGCAGCGCGCTTTTATATCACTCTTACACAAAAGGCCCAATGACACCACGTAATTAAAGTAAGGTGACCGCTTGCTTGTGATGCGCAATATTATCCTTTTCGGGATCTGTCTATAATTTGGCCATCTTACCCTATATAAGTTATATTCCTAATTACCCTAATTTTAATTACCTATCATGTGAAATTATTTCCTACCTATTTATAATTATATTTTAATTTAAATTTACAATTATTTGATAAGCATGCTTAAAACATATATCTGTCTCTTTCTTATTATCTAGCTATCTATCTTATCGCCCGGTGCTAAACATCTTTCAATCTTATCTTAACGAAAGTTTTGAAATGTTTCACTAACTAGCTTACCATAATTATTTCAAACACCTATAACCTAAATTCGTTATAATTATGTTACATCCTACCCCTATAGAGAAAAAAATGAAAAGTGTAACAGTATGTGAGCTTTTCATTTTTTTATCAACCTATTTTTATGAACTACCGTTGTTTTATTAGTATGATTATTTTTGATAGTACAGTTTGGATCTCTCAATTCAATTACTGTAAATGGTCCTATGTATAACGGGTCTAGCTTTTTTCTATTTTCATTTTTTAGATACACAAAATCGCCTATACTAATATCTATGGGGTGTATGTTTTGATTCAAGTAGGTTTGTCTTTTTTCTTTTTGTTCAATTATGTTTTTACGAGCGATTTCATTAGATTTCTGTAATTTAAATTTTAACTCATTGTAATATTGATCTAGATTATAAATTGGGTCTATTTTATGTTTGTAAATATCTTGAGGTAGATTTGCTTTTCTACCGAAAACAAGTTCATAAGGTGTAAATGTATGACAATTTGGTGTAGTATTATAAACGAATTCGTAAAATTTGATCCATGCATCCCAATCATCGTGGTGTTCGTTAGTGAATGCTCTTAAATATTCATTAAGGCTTCGATGGTTTCTTTCCAAAGCCCCGATTGTTTGTGGATGATAGGGTGTAGCAAATGTCTGTTTGATTTTAAGAATTTCAGCAATTTTTCCTAGAATCTCATTATTATACTCCAATCCTTGATCCGATTTGAGCTCCAAGAATGAACCGTAAGTGAGGATAAAATTTTCAACCAGTGCTCTTGCTATAGTACTTGCCTCTTTGTTTTGAATAGGAATGATCACTACATATTTTGTAAGGTCACATTGAATGGTGATTGCATATCTGTTATTGTTTAGTGTTTTAGGTAAAGGACCGACAGTATCAATTGATATTACTGTAAATGGTTTACTTGGAGTTGTTGTAATTATTGTTTTTTCTTTTGTATGTCTGTTTACTTTGTTTAATTTGCATGTTTCGCAACTATGCACATAATTCCTTATGTCTTGCTTCATATTGTTCCATGTGAAATTTTCACGTATTTTCAAATATAACCTGTGCTGCCCTACATGGCCTCCAGTTGGTATCATATGATATTCTCGCATAATTTGTCTCTTTTTATCTTCATCGCTAATCCATTTTGGTGGATCAAATAATATTATCTCATAACCGAAAATGGCTGTATCCGCGATTTCCTTTATGGTTGACTGAGAAAATTGATTAAATAATTCATCCTTTACTGAAATTGCAACTTTATCACGATTATATCTCTTCAGAATATGGCATATTTCCAGAAGAGCTGACTCGAGGATCAGACTTCCATTTTGGCCTTTTACATCATTTAGAGAAATAATCTGTTTACCAAGCTCCTTGTTGTAGTTATGGTTAAGTACTGCTATTTCAATGCTTTTACGATTGACTTTTGACTTAATCTTCAAAATTTTACCAACATCTGACGGTCTTTCTGTTTTCCAAAATATTTGTTTAACAATTTCTTCATTGCTATTATCTTTCGTAATCTTTTTCGTATCGGTCTTTGTTTGTGTTTTTTTCATGGATCTTGTATTTACTACTAGGATTGAACTTTGTTTTATTTTTAAGAAGTCTTTATCGTTAACTGTTGGAATAAGATTTTTTAATTCTTCTGAATTTACTACTATCCTAGATAAGGCATCCGCAGCGACGTTACTTTTTCCAGCCACGTATTGAATTTCGAAATCAAATTCTTCGAGGTCCAGTCTGATTCTCGTTAGTTTGGATGATGGGTTTTTCATCCCAAAACGGTATACTAACGGTCTATGATCTGTTCTTATGGTAAATTTACGGCCATAAACATATGGTTTGAAATGATTGACAGCCCAGTGTATGGCTGTTAACTCTTTTTCAATGGTTGATTTGTTCCTTTCTCCTTTTGTGAATGTTTTGCTTGCAAAAGCTATTGGAAAGTCTTTATTATCTGTTATTTGTGAGATGACTGCACCACATGCAAAGTCTGATGCGTCTGTTGTAATTATGAATTCTTTTTTGAAATCGGGATATTTTAAAATTTTTGGAGATAAAAGATGTTGTCTTAATGAATGGAATGCTTCTTGCTGTTCTCTTTTCCATTCAAATAATTTACCTTTTTTCAGTAAATCATTTAGTGGTTTGGCAATTTTTGCAAAGTTCGGCACAAATTTCCGATAATAATTGCAAAACGCCACGAATCTTCTAACTTCGTCTGCATTACAAGGAATTGGGAATTTTTTTATTGCTTCAAATTTGGTATCATCAGGAAATATTCCTTGATCAGTGATTCTATGCCCCAAAAATATAACTTCCGATTTAAAAAAATCACATTTCTCCGGGTTGAGTTTAAGATTGTAATTCCGCAATCTGTCAAACACTTTTGTTAGGTTATTTAAATGATGTCTTATTGAGTTTCCTATCACAATGATGTCGTCGATGTATATGAAAGCGATTTCTGGCGTAAGACCTGCCATTGCTATTGCCATCATACGTTGGAAACTGTTAGGACTTATATTCAGTCCGAAAGGCATCCTAGTAAACTGATAGTGCCCTTTTGTAGTGGAGAATGCTGTAAATTTTCTAGACTCATTTTCCAATGGTATTTGATGAAATCCAGACATTAAATCTAATGTACTGAAATATTTGGCATTTCCTAACTGATCGAGGATTGTGTCTATTCTTGGTAAAGGGAATTTATCCGGTAATATTTTTTTGTTAAGTTGCCTAAAATCAACAACTAATCGCCATTTCTTATCATTATCGGATTTTTTTCGGAACTAAAAGAATGGGTGAATTGTATGCTGAAACTGAGTTTTCTATAATTTTGTTTTGAAGCATTTGACTAACTTGTTTATCTATTTCCTCGGTTTGTGAATGTATTTGTTTGTAGTTAGGTATGTATGTAGGAGTGCTATCTTTTAGTGAAATAGTTTGTTTATAGAAATTGTTCGTGGTTATTGGGTCTTCATCCAAACAGAAAAGATCGGAATACTTTGAGATTAATTTTTCGATTTCTTCTTGAATATAATTTGAACTATTTACTTTTATTTTGTTCAATACTTTTTGCGTTCTGGAATTATTATTTTTATTCACCTTGTAGCTAAGAACAAAATAGTTGTTTAGTGGTTCTACGGTAGGCTTAAAGGAGTTAAAATTAATAATTACATCTCTTTCAGTAGTATTAATAAACTTAATGGAACAATTTTCCTTTGATACAACAGTATTGGCACAAAATACACCAGGTTTAATTTCTTGTGCATGTATAACTGAATCTTCTTCAAGGTTTTCCAATCGAATTGTTTGGACTATTTCGCTTCTTGCCGGAATTCTAAATGTACTATCTTCAATGGGATGCGCAATTGGTGTACCATCAATTGTGAAGTTTAGCAAGTAATATTCGTAGTCAATTTTACATTTATATTTAGTGAAGAAATCTCTTCCTAAGATTCCGTCTGCTTCTATTTCAATGATATCTGGAATTAAATGGAAATTGTGAGGAATCGATTTATCCCCAAATGTTAAATAAGAACTTGCTGTACCGTATGTTATTAGTGTGTTATTGGTTATTCCTGTAAGTTTTACTTTATTGTAGATATCTGTACTATGGTCGTGTTTAATCTTTCCTATTTTGAACAATGAAACGGCTGCTCCTGTATCTATGAAAAGGGTACTATATTTGTTTTTTGCCATTTCTACTTTAATAGTAGTTGAATTTTCGGCAGATAAATTTAGGGTCATGACTGGCAATTGTTCTCTGGTGGTTGGTCTAAAAAATGATCATTCGCTTGATTTGTTTCGGCTGTGTAAATTCTAGTGGATTGTATGGGTTGGGTCTGATTTTGGTTTTGTTGTCTTGGATTTCTATTTTCATATTCAGTATTATTTCTGCTTCTATTTTGTCTGTAGTTGTTATTTGTCCTATTTCTATAGTATCTATTTGTTGGGAACCTATTGTTTTGTGGTCTATAATTGTAGTTTCTATTTGATTGATATCTGTAAAAATTATTTCCTCTGTTGTTTAGAAATCTTTGTCTTGGTTGAACAGTCAAAACTTGTGAAGCTGAGCTGTAAGTTATTTCGTTTTCCAAAACTTTTTGAGTTGCAGCTGATATTGTTGGGAACTGTCCTACTTTCAACAAAATTTTTGTTTCTGGGTTATCGATTTTTTCTACAAGTGAGTTGATACCGACTTTGAGACTCATGTCATTCGCAACTTTCTCTGGTATTTTCTGCTCTAAATAAAGGCCCTTAAGTTTGCTTGTTAGCATTTCTACTTCTTCGCAAAGTTTTGTTGTGTCTCTATTATTGACATGTCTAAGTTGATTTATAATTTTATCCGGACTTATTTTTTCTTCGCATCTTGATTTGATGTTTTCCAGCAATTCATCTAAGTTCTCGATATTTCTAGGTAGACCTATCCTTGCGTTCCCTGTGATTCTTGTCTTAACGAATTTAACTAGCATTTCCGGTTGTTCCGATAAGGCAATATCTTTAAGCAGACATACGGAATCCAGGAAAACATCTAAATTTTCTGGTGCTCCATCATAAGTTTGCACAAGTGATGATGCAGTTTTAATGTCAAATTGTCCTTTGTTGTCGTTCGCCATTTTTTCGTTTGTCGTGTCCTTTTCGGGCATAATATAATTTTGAATGCAAGTTTCAATTGCACTGTAGCACACGTTGGCTTTGCTGAAAACTTCGTTCTTATAATCCTCACTAAGGACCTCTCCGAGCTCAATCAGTTCAGACTGCAAAGATGTAAGAGTTTCTATTGCTAAAACTCTATATTGGTTGACGGTGCATGGACGGAATTTTTTTGGTAAATTACCCAATTTATGTTCAATTAATTCCAGTCGAAACAAAATTTCTCTTACCTTGCTCATAGAAAAAAAAATATCGCTCAGTAAAACATAATTGTTTTTTGAACTTCAGTACCATTACCATATCCTATCATAATATCAATTTTACAATCATGTCCGCCTATTACAATAATAATATACTTCGTATAAAATGTGGTGTCAATTGGTGTACTTATCGTGTTTGTGTCATGGGTGCTCCTAAAGTGAGTGCTTTGGGTATGTATTCATACCACCGGTGGGCTGCTACGCTGGTGGTGTCTGCTGCTCCGCTACGGCGGTGGCTGACGATGGGCTGCTGCGCTACGGTGGTGGATGCTGCTCCGCTACGGTGGTGGATACTGCTCTGCCACAACTGCTGTCCTTATCTTTTGTTTTATATAATTTTTCTTTTACACTGTTCCGCTACGGCGGTGACTGCTGTTCCGCGGTTAAGGCGGTGTCTGTTGGTGTCCTTAATAGTTTGAGATATTTTTTTTTTTTTTTTTTTTTTTTTTTCACTGTTCCGCTATGGCGGTGACTGCTGTACTACGGGAATATTGTTGTCCCTTTCTTTTAAAGTAACTCATTCCACTCTTTTTGCTCACTTCACTCACTTAAAGTTCACTTCTCACGTTAATTATTCCAGGTGTTCGCTTCACTTACTATAATATTTTAATTTCACTTAACTCATTTCACTTCTTAGTTGCTCACTCACATTCACTTAACTCATTTTACTTCTCAGTTACGATGATGCATTTTATTGCATTTATTAGTTTAAATTGCTAAGTCCAAGATTTTGCTGGACTTGGTATTTTTTTTGGTACCCTGGTTTTACGGCTAAGTCCATTATTTTGCTGGACTTGGTATTTTTCGATAGCCTGGTTTCACGGCTAAGTCCAATTTTTTACTGGACTTATAATTTCCTTCACTAAACTCGGTATCGTTAGCACTTCGTATTATTTTTTTTGTTCAGGCTCTAAGTCACGGTCGCCATGTGATATCCCGGCACTTTTAAATAATAACTGATAATGTGTGACTTTACCGAAGACTTTATTACGAATGAATTTACTTCGTACGCAGCGCGCTTTTATATCACTCTTACACAAAAGGCCCAATGACACCACGTAATTAAAGTAAGGTGACCGCTTGCTTGTGATGCGCAATATTATCCTTTTCGGGATCTGTCTATAAATTGGCCATCTTACCCTATATAAGTTATATTCCTAATTACCCTAATTTTAATTACCTATCATGTGAAATTATTTCCTACCTATTTATAATTATATTTTAATTTAAATTTACAATTATTTGATAAGCATGCTTAAAACATATATCTGTCTCTTTCTTATTATCTAGCTATCTATCTTATCGCCCGGTGCTAAACATCTTTCAATCTTATCTTAACGAAAGTTTTGAAATGTTTCACTAACTAGCTTACCATAATTATTTCAAACACCTATAACCTAAATTCGTTATAATTATGTTACATCACTTTAAGCACCTTCTAAACACCATTTTGCATCGTCTCATTCTCTTTAAAGTCACTTTAAGCACCTTCTAAACACCATTTTGCATCGTCTCATTCTCTTTAAAGTCACTTTAAGCACCTTCTAAACCTCATTTTGCATCGTCTCATTCTCTTTAAAGTCACTTTAAGCACCTTCTAAACACAATTTTGCATCGTCTCATTCTCTTTAAAGTCACTTTAAGCACCTTCTAAACCTCATTTTGCATCGTCTCATTCTCTTTAAAGTCACTTTAAGCACCTTCTAAACCTCATTTTGCATCGTCTCATTCTCTTTAAAGTCACTTTAAGCACCTTCTAAACCTAATTTTGCATCGTCTCATTCTCTTTAAAGTCACTTTAAGCACCTTCTAAACCTCATTTTGCATCGTCTCATTCTCTTTAAAGTCACTTTAAGCACCTTCTAAACCTCATTTTGCATCGTCTCATTCTCTTTAAAGTCACCTTAAGCACCTTCTAAACACCATTTTGCATCGTCTCATTCTCTTTAAAGTCACTTTAAGCACCTTCTTAACCTCATTTTGCATCGTCTCATTCTCTTTAAAGTCACTTTAAGCACCTTCTAAACCTCATTTTGCATCGTCTCATTCTCTTTAAAGTCACCTTAAGCACCTTCTAAACACCATTTTGCATCGTCTCATTCTCTTTAAAGTCACTTTAAGCACCTTCTAAACCTCATTTTGCATCGTCTCATTCTCTTTAAAGTCACTTTAAGCACCTTCTAAACACCATTTTGCATCGTCTCATTCTCTTTAAAGTCACTTTAAGCACCTTCTAAACCTCATTTTGCATCGTCTCATTCTCTTTAAAGTCACTTTAAGCACCTTCTAAACCTCATTTTGCATCGTCTCATTCTCTTTAAAGTCACCTTAAGCACCTTCTAAACACCATTTTGCATCGTCTCATTCTCTTTAAAGTCACTTTAAGCACCTTCTAAACCTCATTTTGCATCGTCTCATTCTCTTTAAAGTCACCTTAAGCACCTTCTAAACACCATTTTGCATCGTCTCATTCTCTTTAAAGTCACTTTAAGCACCTTCTAAACCTCACTTTGCATCGTCTCATTCTCTTTAAAGTCACTTTAAGCACCTTCTAAACCTCATTTTGCATCGTCTCATTCTCTTTAAAGTCACTTTAAGCACCTTCTAAACACCATTTTGCATCGTCTCATTCTCTTTAAAGTCACTTAAAGCACCTTCTAAACCTCATTTTGCATCGTCTCATTCTCTTTAAAGTCACTTTAAGCACCTTCTAAACCTCATTTTGCATCGTCTCATTCTCTTTAAAGTCACCTTAAGCACCTTCTAAACACCATTTTGCATCGTCTCATTCTCTTTAAAGTCACCTTAAGCACCTTCTAAACACCATTTTGCATCGTCTCATTCTCTTTAAAGTCACTTTAAGCACCTTCTAAACCTCATTTTGCATCGTCTCATTCTCTTTAAAGTCACTTTAAGCACCTTCTAAACCTCATTTTGCATCGTCTCATTCTCTTTAAAGTCACTTTAAGCACCTTCTAAACACCATTTTGCATCGTCTCATTCTCTTTAAAGTCACCTTAAGCACCTTCTAAACACCATTTTGCATCGTCTCATTCTCTTTAAAGTCACCTTAAGCACCTTCTAAACACCATTTTGCATCGTCTCATTCTCTTTAAAGTCACTTTAAGCACCTTCTAAACCTCATTTTGCATCGTCTCATTCTCTTTAAAGTCACTTTAAGCACCTTCTAAACCTCATTTTGCATCGTCTCATTCTCTTTAAAGTCACTTTAAGCACCTTCTAAACACCATTTTGCATCGTCTCATTCTCTTTAAAGTCACTTTAAGCACCTTCTAAAGACCATTTTGCATCGTCTCATTCTCTTTAAAGTCACTTTAAGCACCTTCTAAACCTCATTTTGCATCGTCTCATTCTCTTTAAAGTCACCTTAAGCACCTTCTAAACACCATTTTGCATCGTCTCATTCTCTTTAAAGTCACTTTAAGCACCTTCTAAACCTCATTTTGCATCGTCTCATTCTCTTTAAAGTCACTTTAAGCACCTTCTAAACACCATTTTGCATCGTCTCATTCTCTTTAAAGTCACTTTAAGCACCTTCTAAACCTCATTTTGCATCGTCTCATTCTCTTTAAAGTCACTTTAAGCACCTTCTAAACCTCATTTTGCATCGTCTCATTCTCTTTAAAGTCACCTTAAGCACCTTCTAAACACCATTTTGCATTGTCTCATTCTCTTTAAAGTCACTTTAAGCACCTTCTAAACACCATTTTGCATCGTCTCATTCTCTTTAAAGTCACTTTAAGCACCTTCTAAACCTCATTTTGCATCGTCTCATTCTCTTTAAAGTCACTTTAAGCACCTTCTAAACCTCATTTTGCATCGTCTCATTCTCTTTAAAGTCACCTTAAGCACCTTCTAAACACCATTTTGCATCGTCTCATTCTCTTTAAAGTCACTTTAAGCACCTTCTAAACACCATTTTGCATCGTCTCATTCTCTTTAAAGTCACTTTAAGCACCTTCTAAACACCATTTTGCATCGTCTCATTCTCTTTAAAGTCACTTTAAGCACCTTCTAAACCTCATTTTGCATCGTCTCATTCTCTTTAAAGTCACTTTAAGCACCTTCTAAACCTCATTTTGCATCGTCTCATTCTCTTTAAAGTCACTTTAAGCACCTTCCAAACCTCATTTTGCATCGTCTCATTCTCTTTAAAGTCACTTTAAGCACCTTCTAAACCTCATTTTGCATCGTCTCATTCTCTTTAAAGTCACTTTAAGCACCTTCTAAACCTCATTTTGCATCGTCTCATTCTCTTTAAAGTCACTTTAAGCACCTTCTAAACCTCATTTTGCATCGTCTCATTCTCTTTAAAGTCACCTTAAGCACCTTCTAAACACCATTTTGCATCGTCTCATTCTCTTTAAAGTCACTTTAAGCACCTTCTAAACACCATTTTGCATCGTCTCATTCTCTTTAAAGTCACTTTAAGCACCTTCTAAACCTCATTTTGCATCGTCTCATTCTCTTTAAAGTCACTTTAAGCACCTTCTTAACCTCATTTTGCATCGTCTCATTCTCTTTAAAGTCACCTTAAGCACCTTCTAAACCTCATTTTGCATCGTCTCATTCTCTTTAAAGTCACCTTAAGCACCTTCTAAACACCATTTTGCATCGTCTCATTCTCTTTAAAGTCACTTTAAGCACCTTCTAAACCTCATTTTGCATCGTCTCATTCTCTTTAAAGTCACTTTAAGCACCTTCTAAACCTCATTTTGCATCGTCTCATTCTCTTTAAAGTCACCTTAAGCACCTTCTAAACACCATTTTGCATCGTCTCATTCTCTTTAAAGTCACTTTAAGCACCTTCTAAACCTCATTTTGCATCGTCTCATTCTCTTTAAAGTCACTTTAAGCACCTTCTAAACACCATTTTGCATCGTCTCATTCTCTGTAAAGTCACTTTAAGCACCTTCTAAACCTCATTTTGCATCGTCTCATTCTCTTTAAAGTCACTTTAAGCACCTTCTAAACACCATTTTGCATCGTCTCATTCTCTTTAAAGTCACTTTAAGCACCTTCTAAACCTCATTTTGCATCGTCTCATTCTCTTTAAAGTCACCTTAAGCACCTTCTAAACACCATTTTGCATCGTCTCATTCTCTTTAAAGTCACCTTAAGCACCTTCTAAACACCATTTTGCATCGTCTCATTCTCTTTAAATTCACTTTAAGCACCTTCTAAACCTCATTTTGCATCGTCTCATTCTCTTTAAAGTCACTTTAAGCACCTTCTAAACCTCATTTTGCATCGTCTCATTCTCTTTAAAGTCACTTTAAGCACCTTCTAAACACCATTTTGCATCGTCTCATTCTCTTTAAAGTCACTTTAAGCACCTTCTAAACCTCATTTTGCATCGTCTCATTCTCTTTAAAGTCACCTTAAGCACCTTCTAAACACCATTTTGCATCGTCTCATTCTCTTTAAAGTCACTTCAAGCACCTTCTAAACCTCATTTTGCATCGTCTCATTCTCTTTAAAGTCACCTTAAGCACCTTCTAAACACCATTTTGCATCGTCTCATTCTCTTTAAAGTCACCTTAAGCACCTTCTAAACCTCATTTTGCATCGTCTCATTCTCTTTAAAGTCACTTTAAGCACCTTCTAAACCTCATTTTGCATCGTCTCATTCTCTTTAAAGTCACTTTAAGCACCTTCTAAACCTCGTTTTGCATCGTCTCATTCTCTTTAAAGTCACTTTAAGCACCTTCTAAACACCATTTTGCATCGTCTCATTCTCTTTAAAGTCACCTTAAGCACCTTCTAAACACCATTTTGCATCGTCTCATTCTCTTTAAAGTCACCTTAAGCACCTTCTAAACACCATTTTGCATCGTTTCATTCTTTTTAAAGTCACTTTAAGCACCTTCTAAACCTCATTTTGCATCGTCTCATTCTCTTTAAAGTCACTTTAAGCACCTTCTAAACCTCATTTTGCATCGTCTCATTCTCTTTAAAGTCACTTTAAGCACCTTCCAAACCTCATTTTGCATCGTTTCATTCTCTTTAAAGTCACCTTAAGCACCTTCTAAACACCATTTTGCATCGTCTCATTCTCTTTAAAGTCACTTTAAGCACCTTCTAAACCTCATTTTGCATCGTCTCATTCTCTTTAAAGTCACTTTAAGCACCTTCTAAACACCATTTTGCATCGTCTCATTCTCTTTAAAGTCACCTTAAGCACCTTCTAAACACCATTTTGCATCGTCTCATTCTCTTTAAAGTCACCTTAAGCACCTTCTAAACACCATTTTGCATCGTCTCATTCTCTTTAAAGTCACTTTAAGCACCTTCTAAACACCATTTTGCATCGTCTCATTCTCTTTAAAGTCACCATAAGCACCTTCTAAACACCATTTTGCATCGTCTCATTCTCTTTAAAGTCACCTTAAGCACCTTCTAAACACCATTTTGCATCGTCTCATTCTCTTTAAATTCACTTTAAGCACCTTCTAAACCTCATTTTGCATCGTCTCATTCTCTTTAAAGTCACTTTAAGCACCTTCTAAACCTCATTTTGCATCGTCTCATTCTCTTTAAAGTCACTTTAAGCACCTTCTAAACCTCATTTTGCATCGTCTCATTCTCTTTAAAGTCACCTTAAGCACCTTCTAAAGACCATTTTGCATCGTCTCATTCTCTTTAAAGTCACTTTAAGCACCTTCTAAACCTCATTTTGCATCGTCTCATTCTCTTTAAAGTCACCTTAAGCACCTTCTAAACACCATTTTGCATCGTCTCATTCTCTTTAAAGTCACTTTAAGCACCTTCTAAACCTCATTTTGCATCGTCTCATTCTCTTTAAAGTCACTTTAAGCACCTTCTAAACACCATTTTGCATCGTCTCATTCTCTTTAAAGTCACTTTAAGCACCTTCTAAACCTCATTTTGCATCGTCTCATTCTCTATAAAGTCACTTTAAGCACCTTCTAAACACCATTTTGCATCGTCTCATTCTCTTTAAAGTCACTTTAAGCACCTTCTAAACACCATTTTGCATCGTCTCATTCTCTTTAAAGTCACTTTAAGCACCTTCTAAACCTCATTTTGCATCGTCTCATTCTCTTTAAAGTCACTTTAAGCACCTTCTTAACCTCATTTTGCATCGTCTCATTCTCTTTAAAGTCACTTTAAGCACCTTCCAAACCTCATTTTGCATCGTTTCATTCTCTTTAAAGTCACTTTAAGCATCTTCTAAACCTCATTTTGCATCGTCTCATTCTCTTTAAAGTCACTTTAAGCACCTTCTAAACCTCATTTTGCATCGTCTCATTCTCTTTAAAGTCACTTTAAGCACCTTCTAAACCTCATTTTGCATCGTCTCATTCTCTTTAAAGTCACCTTAAGCACCTTCTAAACACCATTTTGCATCGTCTCATTCTCTTTAAAGTCACTTTAAGCACCTTCTACACACCATTTTGCATCGTCTCATTCTCTTTAAAGTCACCTTAAGCACCTTCTAAACACCATTTTGCATCGTCTCATTCTCTTTAAAGTCACTTTAAGCACCTTCTAAACCTCATTTTGCATCGTCTCATTCTCTTTAAAGTCACTTTAAGCACCTTCTAAACCTCATTTTGCATCGTCTCATTCTCTTTAAAGTCACTTTAAGCACCTTCTAAACACCATTTTGCATCGTCTCATTCTCTTTAAAGTCACCTTAAGCACCTTCTAAACACCATTTTGCATCGTCTCATTCTCTTTAAAGTCACCTTAAGCACCTTCTAAACACCATTTTGCATCGTCTCATTCTCTTTAAAGTCACTTTAAGCACCTTCTAAACCTCATTTTGCATCGTCTCATTCTCTTTAAAGTCACTTTAAGCACCTTCTAAACCTCATTTTGCATCGTCTCATTCTCTTTAAAGTCACTTTAAGCACCTTCTAAACCTCATTTTGCATCGTCTCATTCTCTTTAAAGTCACCTTAAGCACCTTCTAAAGACCATTTTGCATCGTCTCATTCTCTTTAAAGTCACTTTAAGCACCTTCTAAACCTCATTTTGCATCGTCTCATTCTCTTTAAAGTCACCTTAAGCACCTTCTAAACACCATTTTGCATCGTCTCATTCTCTTTAAAGTCACCTTAAGCACCTTCTAAACACCATTTTGCATCGTCTCATTCTCTTTAAAGTCACTTTAAGCACCTTCTAAACACCATTTTGCATCGTCTCATTCTCTTTAAAGTCACTTTAAGCACCTTCTAAACCTCATTTTGCATCGTCTCATTCTCTTTCAAGTCACTTTAAGCACCTTCTAAACCTCATTTTGCATCGTCTCATTCTCTTTAAAGTCACCTTAAGCACCTTCTAAACACCATTTTGCATCGTCTCATTCTCTTTAAAGTCACTTTAAGCACCTTCTAAACACCATTTTGCATCGTCTCATTCTCTTTAAAGTCACTTTAAGCACCTTCTAAACCTCATTTTGCATCGTCTCATTCTCTTTAAAGTCACTTTAAGCACCTTCTAAACCTCATTTTGCATCGTCTCATTCTCTTTAAAGTCACCTTAAGCACCTTCTAAACCTCATTTTGCATCGTCTCATTCTCTTTAAAGTCACTTTAAGCACCTTCTAAACACCATTTTGCATCGTCTCATTCTCTTTAAAGTCACTTTAAGCACCTTCTAAACACCATTTTGCATCGTCTCATTCTCTTTAAAGTCACTTTAAGCACCTTCTAAACCTCATTTTGCATCGTCTCATTCTCTTTAAAGTCACTTTAAGCACCTTCTTAACCTCATTTTGCATCGTCTCATTCTCTTTAAAGTCACTTTAAGCACCTTCCAAACCTCATTTTGCATCGTTTCATTCTCTTTAAAGTCACTTTAAGCATCTTCTAAACCTCATTTTGCATCGTCTCATTCTCTTTAAAGTCACTTTAAGCACCTTCTAAACACCATTTTGCATCGTCTCATTCTCTTTAAAGTCACCTTAAGCACCTTCTAAACACCATTTTGCATCGTCTCATTCTCTTTAAAGTCACTTTAAGCACCTTCTAAACACCATTTTGCATCGTCTCATTCTCTTTAAAGTCACTTTAAGCACCTTCTAAACCTCATTTTGCATCGTCTCATTCTCTTTAAAGTCACTTTAAGCACCTTCTAAACCTCATTTTGCATCGTCTCATTCTCTTTAAAGTCACCTTAAGCACCTTCTAAACACCATTTTGCATCGTCTCATTCTCTTTAAAGTCACTTTAAGCACCTTCTAAACACCATTTTGCATCGTCTCATTCTCTTTAAAGTCACTTTAAGCACCTTCTAAACACCATTTTGCATCGTCTCATTCTCTTTAAAGTCACTTTAAGCACCTTCTAAACCTCATTTTGCATCGTCTCATTCTCTTTAAAGTCACTTTAAGCACCTTCTAAACCTCATTTTGCATCGTCTCATTCTCTTTAAAGTCACTTTAAGCACCTTCCAAACCTCATTTTGCATCGTCTCATTCTCTTTAAAGTCACTTTAAGCACCTTCTAAACCTCATTTTGCATCGTCTCATTCTCTTTAAAGTCACTTTAAGCACCTTCTAAACCTCATTTTGCATCGTCTCATTCTCTTTAAAGTCACTTTAAGCACCTTCTAAACCTCATTTTGCATCGTCTCATTCTCTTTAAAGTCACTTTAAGCACCTTCTAAACACCATTTTGCATCGTCTCATTCTCTTTAAAGTCACTTTAAGCACCTTCTAAACCTCATTTTGCATCGTCTCATTCTCTTTAAAGTCACCTTAAGCACCTTCTAAACACCATTTTGCATCGTCTCATTCTCTTTAAAGTCACTTTAAGCACCTTCTAAACCTCATTTTGCATCGTCTCATTCTCTTTAAAGTCACTTTAAGCACCTTCTAAACACCATTTTGCATCGTCTCATTCTCTTTAAAGTCACTTTAAGCACCTTCTAAACCTCATTTTGCATCGTCTCATTCTCTTTAAAGTCACTTTAAGCACCTTCTAAACACCATTTTGCATCGTCTCATTCTCTTTAAAGTCACCTTAAGCACCTTCTAAACACCATTTTGCATCGTCTCATTCTCTTTAAAGTCACTTTAAGCACCTTCTAAACACCATTTTGCATCGTCTCATTCTCTTTAAAGTCACTTTAAGCACCTTCTAAACCTCATTTTGCATCGTCTCATTCTCTTTAAAGTCACCTTAAGCACCTTCTAAACCTCATTTTTCATCGTCTCATTCTCTTTAAAGTCACTTTAAGCACCTTCTAAACACCATTTTGCATCGTCTCATTCTCTTTAAAGTCACTTTAAGCACCTTCTAAACACCATTTTGCATCGTCTCATTCTCTTTAAAGTCACTTTAAGCACCTTCTAAACCTCATTTTGCATCGTCTCATTCTCTTTAAAGTCACCTTAAGCACCTTCTAAACACCATTTTGCATCGTCTCATTCTCTTTAAAGTCACTTTAAGCACCTTCTAAACACCATTTTGCATCGTCTCATTCTCTTTAAAGTCACTTTAAGCACCTTCTAAACACCATTTTGCATCGTCTCATTCTCTTTAAAGTCACTTTAAGCACCTTCTAAACCTCATTTTGCATCGTCTCATTCTCTTTAAAGTCACTTTAAGCACCTTCTAAACACCATTTTGCATCGTCTCATTCTCTTTAAAGTCACCTTAAGCACCTTCTAAACACCATTTTGCATCGTCTCATTCTCTTTAAAGTCACTTTAAGCACCTTCTAAACCTCATTTTGCATCGTCTCATTCTCTTTAAAGTCACTTTAAGCACCTTCTAAACCTCATTTTGCATCGTCTCATTCTCTTTAAAGTCACTTTAAGCACCTTCTAAACCTCATTTTGCATCGTCTCATTCTCTTTAAAGTCACTTTAAGCACCTTCTAAACCTCATTTTGCATCGTCTCATTCTCTTTAAAGTCACTTTAAGCACCTTCTAAACACCATTTTGCATCGTCTCATTCTCTTTAAAGTCACTTTAAGCACCTTCTAAACCTCATTTTGCATCGTCTCATTCTCTTTAAAGTCACTTTAAGCACCTTCTAAACACCATTTTGCATCGTCTCATTCTCTTTAAAGTCACTTTAAGCACCTTCTAAACCTCATTTTGCATCGTCTCATTCTCTTTAAAGTCACTTTAAGCACCTTCTAAACCTCATTTTGCATCGTCTCATTCTCTTTAAAGTCACTTTAAGCACCTTCTAAACACCATTTTGCATCGTCTCATTCTCTTTAAAGTCACTTTAAGCACCTTCTAAACACCATTTTGCATCGTCTCATTCTCTTTAAAGTCACTTTAAGCACCTTCTAAACCTCATTTTGCATCGTCTCATTCTCTTTAAAGTCACCTTAAGCACCTTCTAAACCTCATTTTGCATCGTCTCATTCTCTTTAAAGTCACCTTAAGCACCTTCTAAACACCATTTTGCATCGTCTCATTCTCTTTAAAGTCACTTTAAGCACCTTCTAAACCTCATTTTTCATCGTCTCATTCTCTTTAAAGTCACTTTAAGCACCTTCTTAAAATCATTTTGCATCGTCTCATTCTCTTTAAAGTCACTTTAAGCACCTTCTAAACCTCATTTTGCATCGTCTCATTCTCTTTAAAGTCACTTTAAGCACCTTCTAAACACCATTTTGCATCGTCTCATTCTCTTTAAAGTCACTTTAAGCACCTTCTAAACCTCATTTTGCATCGTCTCATTCTCTTTAAAGTCACTTTAAGCACCTTCTAAACCTCATTTTGCATCGTCTCATTCTCTTTAAAGTCACTTTAAGCACCTTCTAAACCTCATTTTGCATCGTCTCATTCTCTTTAAAGTCACTTTAAGCACCTTCTAAACCTCATTTTGCATCGTCTCATTCTCTTTAAAGTCACTTTAAGCACCTTCTAAACCTCATTTTGCATCGTCTCATTCTCTTTAAAGTCACCTTAAGCACCTTCTAAACACCATTTTGCATCGTCTCATTCTCTTTAAAGTCACTTTAAGCACCTTCTAAACCTCATTTTGCATCGTCTCATTCTCTTTAAAGTCACCTTAAGCACCTTCTAAACACCATTTTGCATCGTCTCATTCTCTTTAAAGTCACTTTAAGCACCTTCTAAACCTCATTTTGCATCGTCTCATTCTCTTTAAAGTCACCTTAAGCACCTTCTAAACACCATTTTGCATCGTCTCATTCTCTTTAAAGTCACTTTAAGCACCTTCTAAACCTCATTTTGCATCGTCTCATTCTCTTTAAAGTCACCTTAAGCACCTTCTAAACACCATTTTGCATCGTCTCATTCTCTTTAAAGTCACTTTAAGCACCTTCTAAACCTCATTTTGCATCGTCTCATTCTCTTTAAAGTCACCTTAAGCACCTTCTAAACACCATTTTGCATCGTCTCATTCTCTTTAAAGTCACTTTAAGCACCTTCTAAACACCATTTTGCATCGTCTCATTCTCTTTAAAGTCACTTTAAGCACCTTCTAAACCTCATTTTGCATCGTCTCATTCTCTTTAAAGTCACCTTAAGCACCTTCTAAACACCATTTTGCATCGTCTCATTCTCTTTAAAGTCACCTTAAGCACCTTCTAAACACCATTTTGCATCGTCTCATTCTCTTTAAAGTCACTTTAAGCACCTTCTAAACACCATTTTGCATCGTCTCATTCTCTTTAAAGTCACTTTAAGCACCTTCTAAACCTCATTTTGCATCGTCTCATTCTCTTTAAAGTCACTTTAAGCACCTTCTAAACCTCATTTTGCATCGTCTCATTCTCTTTAAAGTCACCTTAAGCACCTTCTAAACCTCATTTTGCATCGTCTCATTCTCTTTAAAGTCACCTTAAGCACCTTCTAAACACCATTTTGCATCGTCTCATTCTCTTTAAAGTCACTTTAAGCACCTTCTAAACACCATTTTGCATCGTCTCATTCTCTTTAAAGTCACCTTAAGCACCTTCTAAACACCATTTTGCATCGTCTCATTCTCTTTAAAGTCACTTTAAGCACCTTCTAAACACCATTTTGCATCGTCTCATTCTCTTTAAAGTCACTTTAAGCACCTTCTAAACCTCATTTTGCATCGTCTCATTCTCTTTAAAGTCACCTTAAGCACCTTCTAAACACCATTTTGCATCGTCTCATTCTCTTTAAAGTCACTTTAAGCACCTTCTAAACCTCATTTTGCATCGTCTCATTCTCTTTAAAGTCACCTTAAGCACCTTCTAAACACCATTTTGCATCGTCTCATTCTCTTTAAAGTCACTTTAAGCACCTTCTAAACACCATTTTGCATCGTCTCATTCTCTTTAAAGTCACTTTAAGCACCTTCTAAACACCATTTTGCATCGTCTCATTCTCTTTAAAGTCACTTTAAGCACCTTCTAAACCTCATTTTGCATCGTCTCATTCTCTTTAAAGTCACCTTAAGCACCTTCTAAACCTCATTTTGCATCGTCTCATTCTCTTTAAAGTCACCTTAAGCACCTTCTAAACACCATTTTGCATCGTCTCATTCTCTTTAAAGTCACATTAAGCACCTTCTAAACCTCATTTTGCATCGTCTCATTCTCTTTAAAGTCACTTTAAGCACTTTCTAAACCTCATTTTGCATCGTCTCATTCTCTTTAAAGTCACTTTAAGCACCTTCTAAACCTCATTTTGCATCGTCTCATTCTCTTTAAAGTCACTTTAAGCACCTTCTAAACCTCATTTTGCATCGTCTCATTCTCTTTAAAGTCACTTTAAGCACCTTCTAAACACCATTTTGCATCGTCTCATTCTCTTTAAAGTCACTTTAAGCACCTTCTAAACACCATTTTGCATCGTCTCATTCTCTTTAAAGTCACTTTAAGCACCTTCTAAACCTCATTTTGCATCGTCTCATTCTCTTTAAAGTCACCTTAAGCACCTTCTAAACACCATTTTGCATCGTCTCATTCTCTTTAAAGTCACTTTAAGCACCTTCTAAACACCATTTTGCATCGTCTCATTCTCTTTAAAGTCACCTTAAGCACCTTCTAAACACCATTTTGCATCGTCTCATTCTCTTTAAAGTCACTTTAAGCACCTTCTAAACCTCATTTTGCATCGTCTCATTCTCTTTAAAGTCACTTTAAGCACCTTCTAAACCTCATTTTGCATCGTCTCATTCTCTTTAAAGTCACCTTAAGCACCTTCTAAACACCATTTTGCATCGTCTCATTCTCTTTAAAGTCACTTTAAGCACCTTCTAAACACCATTTTGCATCGTCTCATTCTCTTTAAAGTCACCTTAAGCACCTTCTAAACACCATTTTGCATCGTCTCATTCTCTTTAAAGTCACTTTAAGCACCTTCTAAACCTCATTTTGCATCGTCTCATTCTCTTTAAAGTCACCTTAAGCACCTTCTAAACCTCATTTTGCATCGTCTCATTCTCTTTAAAGTCACTTTAAGCACCTTCTAAACCTCATTTTGCATCGTCTCATTCTCTTTAAAGTCACTTTAAGCACCTTCTAAACCTCATTTTGCATCGTCTCATTCTCTTTAAAGTCACTTTAAGCACCTTCTAAACACCATTTTGCATCGTCTCATTCTCTTTAAAGTCACTTTAAGCACCTTCTAAACACCATTTTGCATCGTCTCATTCTCTTTAAAGTCACTTTAAGCACCTTCTAAACCTCATTTTGCATCGTCTCATTCTCTTTAAAGTCACCTTAAGCACCTTCTAAACACCATTTTGCATCGTCTCATTCTCTTTAAAGTCACTTTAAGCACCTTCTAAACACCATTTTGCATCGTCTCATTCTCTTTAAAGTCACTTTAAGCAGTTTCTAAACCTCATTTTGCATCGTCTCATTCTCTTTAAAGTCACTTTAAGCACCTTCTAAACCTCATTTTGCATCGTCTCATTCTCTTTAAAGTCACTTTAAGCACCTTCTAAACCTCATTTTGCATCGTCTCATTCTCTTTAAAGTCACCTTAAGCACCTTCTAAACACCATTTTGCATCGTCTCATTCTCTTTAAAGTCACATTAAGCACCTTCTAAACCTCATTTTGCATCGTCTCATTCTCTTTAAAGTCACTTTAAGCAGTTTCTAAACCTCATTTTGCATCGTCTCATTCTCTTTAAAGTCACTTTAAGCACCTTCTAAACCTCATTTTGCATCGTCTCATTCTCTTTAAAGTCACTTTAAGCACCTTCTAAACCTCATTTTGCATCGTCTCATTCTCTTTAAAGTCACTTTAAGCACCTTCTAAACACCATTTTGCATCGTCTCATTCTCTTTAAAGTCACTTTAAGCACCTTCTAAACACCATTTTGCATCGTCTCATTCTCTTTAAAGTCACTTTAAGCACCTTCTAAACCTCATTTTGCATCGTCTCATTCTCTTTAAAGTCACCTTAAGCACCTTCTAAACACCATTTTGCATCGTCTCATTCTCTTTAAAGTCACTTTAAGCACCTTCTAAACACCATTTTGCATCGTCTCATTCTCTTTAAAGTCACCTTAAGCATCTTCTAAACACCATTTTGCATCGTCTCATTCTCTTTAAAGTCACTTTAAGCACCTTCTAAACCTCATTTTGCATCGTCTCATTCTCTTTAAAGTCACCTTAAGCACCTTCTAAACACCATTTTGCATCGTCTCATTCTCTTTAAAGTCACTTTAAGCACCTTCTAAACCTCATTTTGCATCGTCTCATTCTCTTTAAAGTCACTTTAAGCACCTTCTAAACCTCATTTTGCATCGTCTCATTCTCTTTAAAGTCACCTTAAGCACCTTCTAAACTCCATTTTGCATCGTCTCATTCTCTTTAAAGTCACTTTAAGCACCTTTTAAACCTCATTTTGCATCGTCTCATTCTCTTTAAAGTCACTTTAAGCACCTTCTAAACCTCATTTTGCATCGTCTCATTCTCTTTAAAGTCACCTTAAGCACCTTCTAAACCTCATTTTGCATCGTCTCATTCTCTTTAAAGTCACTTTAAGCACCTTCTAAACCTCATTTTGCATCGTCTCATTCTCTTTAAAGTCACCTTAAGCACCTTCTAAACACCATTTTGCATCGTCTCATTCTCTTTAAAGTCACTTTAAGCACCTTCTAAACCTCATTTTGCATCGTCTCATTCTCTTTAAAGTCACCTTAAGCACCTTCTAAACACCATTTTGCATCGTCTCATTCTCTTTAAAGTCACTTTAAGCACCTTCTAAACCACATTTTGCATCGTCTCATTCTCTTTAAAGTCACCTTAAGCACCTTCTAAACCTCATTTTGCATCGTCTCATTCTCTTTAAAGTCACTTTAAGCACCTTCTAAACCTCATTTTGCATCGTCTCATTCTCTTTAAAGTCACTTTAAGCACCTTCTAAACCTCATTTTGCATCGTCTCATTCTCGTTAAAGTCACCTTAAGCACCTTCTAAACACCATTTTGCATCGTCTCATTCTCTTTAAAGTCACTTTAAGCACCTTCTAAACACCATTTTGCATCGTCTCATTCTCTTTAAAGTCACTTTAAGCACCTTCTAAACACCATTTTGCATCGTCTCATTCTCTTTAAAGTCACTTTAAGCACCTTCTAAACCTCATTTTGCATCGTCTCATTCTCTTTAAAGTCACCTTAAGCACCTTCTAAACCTCATTTTGCATCGTCTCATTCTCTTTAAAGTCACCTTAAGCACCTTCTAAACCACATTTTGCATCGTCTCATTCTCTTTAAAGTCACTTTAAGCACCTTCTAAACCTCATTTTGCATCGTCTCATTCTCTTTAAAGTCACCTTAAGCACCTTCTAAACCTCATTTTGCATCGTCTCATTCTCTTTAAAGTCACTTTAAGCACCTTCTAAACCTCATTTTGCATCGTCTCATTCTCTTTAAAGTCACTTTAAGCACCTTCTAAACCTCATTTTGCATCGTCTCATTCTCTTAAAGTCACCTTAAGCACCTTCTAAACACCATTTTGCATCGTCTCATTCTCTTTAAAGTCACTTTAAGCACCTTCTAAACCTCATTTTGCATCGTCTCATTCTCTTTAAAGTCACCTTAAGCACCTTCTAAACACCATTTTGCATCGTCTCATTCTCTTTAAAGTCACTTTAAGCACCTTCTAAACCTCATTTTGCATCGTCTCATTCTCTTTAAAGTCACTTTAAGCACCTTCTAAACCTCATTTTGCATCGTCTCATTCTCTTTAAAGTCACCTTAAGCACCTTCTAAACACCATTTTGCATCGTCTCATTCTCTTTAAAGTCACCTTAAGCACCTTCTAAACACCATTTTGCATCGTCTCATTCTCTTTAAAGTCACTTTAAGCACCTTCTAAACCTCATTTTTGCATCGTCTCATTCTCTTTAAAGTCACCTTAAGCACCTTCTTAACACCATTTTGCATCGTCTCATTCTCTTTAAAGTCACTTTAAGCACCTTCTAAACACCATTTTGCATCGTCTCATTCTCTTTAAAGTCACTTTAAGCACCTTCTAAACCTCATTTTGCATCGTCTCATTCTCTTTAAAGTCACCTTAAGCACCTTCTAAACCTCATTTTGCATCGTCTCATTCTCTTTAAAGTCACTTTAAGCACCTTCTAAACCTCATTTTGCATCGTCTCATTCTCTTTAAAGTCACCTTAAGCACCTTCTAAACACCATTTTGCATCGTCTCATTCTCTTTAAAGTCACTTTAAGCACCTTCTAAACCTCATTTTGCATCGTCTCATTCTCTTTAAAGTCACATTAAGCACCTTCTAACCTCATTTTGCATCGTCTCATTCTCTTTAAAGTCACCTTAAGCACCTTCTAAACCTCATTTTGCATCGTCTCATTCTCTTTAAAGTCACTTTAAGCACCTTCTAAACCTCATTTTGCATCGTCTCATTCTCTTTAAGTCACCTTAAGCACCTTCTAAACACCATTTTGCATCGTCTCATTCTCTTTAAAGTCGCTTTAAGCACCTTCTAAACACCATTTTGCATCGTCTCATTCTCTTTAAAGTCACTTTAAGCACCTTCTAAACCTCATTTTGCATCGTCTCATTCTCTTTAAAGTCACTTTAAGCACCTTCTAAACACCATTTTGCATCGTCTCATTCTCTTTATAGTCACTTTAAGCACCTTCTAAACCTCATTTTGCATCGTCTCATTCTCTTTAAAGTCACCTTAAGCACCTTCTAAACCTCATTTTGCATCGTCTCATTCTCTTTAAAGTCACCTTAAGCACCTTCTAAACACCATTTTGCATCGTCTCATTCTCTTTAAAGTCACTTTAAGCACCTTCTAAACCTCATTTTGCATCGTCTCATTCTTTTTAAAGTCACTTTAAGCACCTTCTAAACACCATTTTGCATCGTCTCATTCTCTTTAAAGTCACCTTAAGCACCTTCTAAACACCATTTTGCATCGTCTCATTCTCTTTAAAGTCACTTTAAGCACCTTCTAAACCTCATTTTGCATCGTCTCATTCTCTTTAAAGTCACCTTAAGCACCTTCTAAACACCATTTTGCATCGTCTCATTCTCTTTAAAGTCACCTTAAGCACCTTCTAAACACCATTTTGCATCGTCTCATTCTCTTTAAAGTCACCTTAAGCACCTTCTAAACACCATTTTGCATCGTCTCATTCTCTTTAAAGTCACTTTAAGCACCTTCTAAACCTCATTTTGCATCGTCTCATTCTCTTTAAAGTCACTTTAAGCACCTTCTAAACCTCATTTTGCATCGTCTCATTCTCTTTAAAGTCACCTTAAGCACCTTCTAAACACCATTTTGCATCGTCTCATTCTCTTTAAAGTCACCTTAAGCACCTTCTAAACACCATTTTGCATCGTCTCATTCTCTTTAAAGTCACTTTAAGCACCTTCTAAACCTCATTTTGCATCGTCTCATTCTCTTTAAAGTCACTTTAAGCACCTTCTAAACCTCATTTTGCATCGTCTCATTCTCTTTAAAGTCACCTTAAGCACCTTCTAAACACCATTTTGCATCGTCTCATTCTCTTTAAAGTCACCTTAAGCACCTTCTAAACACCATTTTGCATCGTCTCATTCTCTTTAAAGTCACTTTAAGCACCTTCTAAACCTCATTTTGCATCGTCTCATTCTCTTTAAAGTCACCTTAAGCACCTTCTAAACACCATTTTGCATCGTCTCATTCTCTTTAAAGTCACTTTAAGCACCTTCTAAACACCATTTTGCATCGTCTCATTCTCTTTAAAGTCACTTTAAGCACCTTCTAAACCTCATTTTGCATCGTCTCATTCTCTTTAAAGTCACCTTAAGCACCTTCTAAACCTCATTTTGCATCGTCTCATTCTCTTTAAAGTCACTTTAAGCACCTTCTAAACCTCATTTTGCATCGTCTCATTCTCTTTAAAGTCACCTTAAGCACCTTCTAAACACCATTTTGCATCGTCTCATTCTCTTTAAAGTCACCTTAAGCACCTTCTAAACACCATTTTGCATCGTCTCATTCTCTTTAAAGTCACTTTAAGCACCTTCTAAACCTCATTTTGCATCGTCTCATTCTCTTTAAAGTCACCTTAAGCACCTTCTAAACCTCATTTTGCATCGTCTCATTCTCTTTAAAGTCACTTTAAGCACCTTCTAAACCTCATTTTGCATCGTCTCATTCTCTTTAAAGTCACCTTAAGCACCTTCTAAACACCATTTTGCATCGTCTCATTCTCTTTAAAGTCGCTTTAAGCACCTTCTAAACACCATTTTGCATCGTCTCATTCTCTTTAAAGTCACTTTAAGCACCTTCTAAACCTCATTTTGCATCGTCTCATTCTCTTTAAAGTCACTTTAAGCACCTTCTAAACACCATTTTGCATCGTCTCATTCTCTTTATAGTCACTTTAAGCACCTTCTAAACCTCATTTTGCATCGTCTCATTCTCTTTAAAGTCACCTTAAGCAACCTTCTAAACCTCATTTTGCATCGTCTCATTCTCTTTAAAGTCACCTTAAGCACCTTCTAAACACCATTTTGCATCGTCTCATTCTCTTTAAAGTCACTTTAAGCACCTTCTAAACCTCATTTTGCATCGTCTCATTCTCTTTAAAGTCACCTTAAGCACCTTCTAAACACCATTTTGCATCGTCTCATTCTCTTTAAAGTCACCTTAAGCACCTTCTAAACACCATTTTGCATCGTCTCATTCTCTTTAAAGTCACTTTAAGCACCTTCGAAACCTCATTTTGCATCGTCTCATTCTCTTTAAAGTCACTTTAAGCACCTTCTAAACACCATTTTGCATCGTCTCATTCTCTTTAAAGTCACCTTAAGCACCTTCTAAACACCATTTTGCATCGTCTCATTCTCTTTAAAGTCACTTTAAGCACCTTCTAAACCTCATTTTGCATCGTCTCATTCTCTTTAAAGTCACCTTAAGCACCTTCTAAACACCATTTTGCATCGTCTCATTCTCTTTAAAGTCACCTTAAGCACCTTCTAAACACCATTTTGCATCGTCTCATTCTCTTTAAAGTCACTTTAAGCACCTTCGAAACCTCATTTTGCATCGTCTCATTCTCTTTAAAGTCACCTTAAGCACCTTCTAAACACCATTTTGCATCGTCTCATTCTCTTTAAAGTCGCTTTAAGCACCTTCTAAACACCATTTTGCATCGTCTCATTCTCTTTAAAGTCACTTTAAGCACCTTCTAAACCTCATTTTGCATCGTCTCATTCTCTTTAAAGTCACTTTAAGCACCTTCTAAACACCATTTTGCATCGTCTCATTCTCT